>NW_007578805.1:267614-274233 GCF_000690725.1 Stegastes partitus | reverse complement strand
AATTAAACATAACGAACTGTTCAATACAAAAATAAAGTTTAATACTTTAATGATAAATTTCTAAAAAAAATAACATAAAATGGACACAATCAGTGATAATTCGGTTCTGTCATTTCAAACAAATGTGTTTGTTAAATTAAAAAACGTTGAATAAAGTGTAAAATACTGTTTGTAATATATAAATATGATAGAACAGAAATAGTTGATTCATCTCTGAGGAGAAGTTTGGTTGTAAAGAGTAAAGTTACCGTAAATAAAGATAAATAAACAAAAATGTGCAGGAAGCAAAAGTAAACAATAAGAAAATGCAAAATTCACAATAAGTGTGACATAAACTTTAAAATGTCTCGTGTGATAAACTCTAAGTTTTATAGTTTTAAACGTGCAAATAATCCCAGTAGTCATTAAAAAGCCAAAATACACACGAGCTCATGTAAAATGATAAAATATAAACTGTCAAATGTGTTTATTTTATCGTTTTAGGGTTTTTTTTTTTTAAACTTTAATCCACCTCTGTACAGAGACAAACTCACAGAAAGAATAAAAACTCACATGTTGTCTTTTACTTTTATTGGCTTTTGTGTGTTAAAATAAAAACTCTCTGTTGTTGAACAAAGCAACAAAACGAAAGCGATAAATAAAAGTCAGCCGACGAGTCACAGCGTGTGCAGACGTTCAGGACTGGAAGTCATCAGGATTCCTGTCACTCATCTTAATCCTTCTGCATGTGAGAACCCAGAAGCTCCTCTCCTGCACCTCCAGCCGTTGGGATGCTTTGTTGTTTTTGTTGTTTTTAAAGAAGTTAATTAGTTGAATTCCTCGTCAGAGAGCTCAAACCGATCGTGAATATTGCTGCAAACGAGCCGGATCAGAAACCTGCTTCAGGTGTTTTCACTTCCATGTTATCAGGAGTTATAAATAAACCGGTTTGTGTTCTATGGTTTAGCAGCTGGAACGTTTAATTAACATCTGAATGAGCTGCACGGAGAACAAACAAACGCATCATTTATCATCTAGAGTCACTTAAATGTGTGAGCGGCAGCATTAAATACAGTTTAGATGCGTTTTAAGGCCTCTTATGACGTTTTATTGACGCCTTTTGCATGTTTTTGTCGTTGTTTTTATGACGAAACACTGAAAAATGGAGTTAATATTATTATTATTATTATTATTTACTTGGTGCAACTTCTAAGAAAAATGACTCCTGACTACAAGAGCTGAAGAGTTAAATTAATCAAGAGATGGAAAATTAATTGTCAAGACGAGTGATTATGAATTCATCTTCTATTAAAAAAGAAAGAAAGAATAAGAATCTTTGCAGGTTTCTCTTTCATTGATCTGAATAAATACGTCACATCTACCGAATAATTCACACGTTAATTTAAAAAACAGATATTTTTCCTGTTTTACAATATATTTAATGCTAAGCTGTAAATACACAGAATCAGTTTTCATATTCAAACTGTAGCCGAACGTGGAAAATTACAGTTTCTCACAATCTGTGGTTGAACTGAGCAACTTTTCTGCTTCTGCTTTTTGTTTTTGGAGGAGAGGAGCTGAATCACTTTTCTGTGAAACTCTGCTTTCTGAATTCTCAGCATAAATCTGCAAGAGTTCATGTCCACAAATGAATAACTACGGACGAGCTGCTGCTAAATTCTGCTTCTTTTTTTAAAATTTTCAACCTAAGAGTTGGTTGGAATCAATCAGTGAATTGGAAATATGAGAGTCCAGAGTTCAGAACAGTTCTGTTCCTCTTCTAATTAATGATTAGATTTATGTTTCTATGGATTGGTTTTATCTGCCTCTTTGCTTTTAATGTCACTAATTTGAATTATCTCAGGTATGAATTGTCCTGTTCAGATAAACCTGCCTGGCTCCTCGTGTGTTCTGTCTACCTGCTGCTGCTGCTGCTGCTGCTTTGAGCGGCTGGTAGTAGCTTTCTGAGTAGACGTCTTCGGACGGGTTGTGCAGCTTGGCGTAGTGGTCTGGTTCTGCTTCCTCTGCAGACAAAAATACAGACATGTCACCAAAAACACAACATCTGCAATTTAAAATACTTTTTGAACTAAAATGCAAAAACACAGACATCAGGACAAGTGGATGTTTTAAACTCATCCGAATGACTTTTCTCCTCCTGAACAACCTGAACAACTTTCACCATCCGGTTAAATTCCTCGCTCACCTTCAGCTTTGACCTCCGGCGCCGGCCCGGTCGCTCCCTCGTCCTCCGCGGTTTTCTCCGGCTCCTCTCGGATCTCCTGCATCTCCATGGCGCCTCTTTTTTTTCTGCCTGCCTAAGTTTCGTTTTGCCCGCGGACTCTCTCAGAGCTGACAATGAGCTTATGTAACCTCCCGGTCAGGCAGACGAACGTGTCAAAATGTTGGTTTTGTTTTGTTTAATAGAAAGAAAAAAAAACCCACAAAGAGTTCAGTGACTCATCTGATGTGTATAAAGACAGAATACTTCCCCATTAAGATTTCTCCTGAGCTGTCCTTCCTCTAAACCACATGTAAGACAGAAACCGCCTCAGGACGAGTTAACGCCGGCTCATCGTTAACCTCTGACAGGAAGGTCTGGTGCAGTGAAGAGTTGACGTGTACAGTTCCAGGTTTCAGGTGGAAACAAACAGAAAACAAACAAACAGAATTTTTTGCATTTTCTTTATTTTCCACAAAAGTTTACGATAATTTACAAAAAAAAAAAAAAGAAAAATACTATTTGCATTAAATACAGACGACTGAGAAAGATGCTGAGAGCTCCCGTCACAAAGCCTTCTTTTAACTTCCACCCAGTTTAACACAGTTTAGACTAAATCATAATGAAATACTGCCAAAGGTAAGAACCGCCGCCGGCTGAGCCTCGGGCGAAGCTTCTCTTCCATCAGGACCAACGTTGTGGAGAGTAAAGTGGTGTGAAGCGTTGCGGTCAGCCGTCCCTCCTCTCGCCCTCTCGCTCTCGTCTCTCTCCAGTCTTTTTGATCCTCCTCAGGCGCCGTAGACGCTCTCGTTGCTGTAGGTCATGTAGAGGAACAGGTCGTCTTCATGGTGCTCCTGAACGGCCACAAAGACAAACAGATGAGAACCCAACATACTTGATTCAGTTCTACGAGAACACAGAGGACGACGGTTCAACAGGTGGACGTGAGCAGAGACATAAACACCTCTTTATTGTAGGAAGTGCAGTAAGTGGTTAATATCCACTGTGCTTGTTGTTTAATTTATGTCTTTATAAAGAGTTTTTAATATTATGTTTCATACAGTTGTTTGCTATAAAGTAGTGGGAGTGCCAAAAAAAATTAGCAAAATAATAATAAAACAAAAGTGGAAATAACAAGAAGAATAAATAAAATGAAAAATAAATAATGTGACAATATTCATCAAAAATGAATCCATGAGAGAAAAAGCTACTAAAAGTAGAAATATAAAGACAAATAAATAAAATAATTTTTTAAAAATTGTTTTGTTTTTTGTTCATTGTTGTTATTATTTTATTATTATTATTATTATTATTATTATTATTATTATTATTATTATTATTATTATCATTTTATTTTTACATTTTTATCAGGCCACTTTTAAAGCAAAGGAAATATGCAAAAGAAATTTAATAAATAAATAAATAAATAAAAATGAAAGTTTTAATTTAAAAAAATAAAACTAATTGAAAATTACATTTAAAAAAATAAAAATAAAAAATAAACTAAGAAATAATAAAGTGTCTCTATTCTGTTCTTTACAGTGAATATTGAGCTGAGGTTTGCTTTATGGCACCACATCAGGCTATTTTAAAGGAGCACACACCAACACAGGCAGAGCTCCTGTCAGGAAGACATGAATCCAGGCTGGGACTGAACCGACTGCCTCAGTTTGATCAATGTGGGGAAATAAACGTCACAACATGTTGGTTCTGAACCCGATATGAGGTCCTGCTGCTGCTGCTGGACTCCAGTTTCAGAATGACTCAGTCTCACTTCACTGGTCACTTCTTCTATTTGCTGCCAGACTGTCTGTGAGATAACGGACGGTGGAGCGGATCCGACCGGGTCGAGGTGTGAAGACGCTTTAACGCGTCGTGTTGTTTGTGTAACTGTGAACCTGACGTGGACGTGTGTGGACGGACGCCGTTACCTCGTAGACGGCGGAGAGCGGCGAGCTGGACGGGGGCAGCGAGTTGTTGACGAAGAAGAAGAGCGCTTCCTCCGGCCGCAGAGACACTCGCTGGCGGATCAGGAAGCACAGCTGGCCCACTGAAAACCAGGAAGGAGGACAACAGATGGTCAGGGGAGGGTCATGCACCGCAGCTTTCATTTCACTTCAGATGAAAGACTGGGTCAGGCGTCAGGCAGAACCAGAACCAGCGCTTCTTTTCATGAGCCTTTTGAGATACTGCATCAAAAAACTAACAGGAAAATGCAGCTTCTTTAAAACAACAACACAAAAACAAGTTACTGATGAGAGATGGAAACACATTCTACAGTTCTGATGAAGTAAACATTGAGGTCACATGACTGATCAGCTGTTTGTGACATCATCAAACATGGCTGACACCAGAGAATCATCACAACCTGACCGACTGCAGATGGACAAATTTTGGCTCGTTTTTTATTTGTCGGCAATAAAAAAAAAAAAAACCTGATTCAGTTCCAACTTCTCTGTTCTGTTTATTGCGGCTAACGCAGCAACAGCGCCACCTGCTGGTGAAGGACTGGTATGACGTGGGGAGATTGAAATCAGCCTCTCAGGTCTGTTTTTATTTTGCACAAGACAATAAAGTGTAACTTCATTTTCCTGACTTCATCTTCAGATATTATATGAATACCTGCTGCTAAATGTTCATCCTGCATCCTTCATCTCATCATCTGATCTTCACTCTGCAGCGACACAGTGAGTCTATATTTGGACCCAAACTGCTCAAACATTTAATGTAGAACACAGCTGCAATAATTCTCGAGCAGAAGAAAAGTGTACAGAACAAAGAAAAAAATAAAAATGTAAAAATCACTGAGATGACGTCGGTGTTCTGTTGTTTCTTGTTTTATAGATTCCAGACCTGACAGGTTTGAGAGGCTAAAATAAGGTGAGACGAAGATTTAATTCAGCTTTTTGTTCACTCTCGTCTTTGCTTGACAGCTACATGGAAACACTGACTAGAAACAAGACGAGTCAATTCCTAGATTATATAAAAACACAGAAAGACATTTTGACTCGTCACAGACACTAAGACGGTATTAACGATAATGACTGAGCTCGTGTTTCCAGCGAACCCTGAGCTCCTCGGAGTGACACGCAGCCGTGACTAATGTTAACAATCCCACAACACTTTGTTTTCAGGTGAATTTCGCCACCTTTACTTTTCCTTTCTTGCCTTTGTCATCAGCAGGCGGAGCCCTACGTGCCGTGACTTGTTGTGTTTTCTCCAGAACAGCCTCAGATATCCAGATCTTCTATCATCTGATGTGACGCTGCTGGCAGATTTATTAAAGCAGCCTTTATGTGAAGGAAAATAATATTTCACGTAATGGAAGTGTTCTGTTTTTACATGTACCTCAGTATGAAGGGCAGCCAGCAGAGAACTATTTTAATCACTGTGCAGAGGAGGTTGTTTGGAATGTGGTAACAGCAGAACCACGATGTTGAGACAGCGTACGTTTGGGTAACATTAGAGCCGATGTGATGCTATCAGTGTGTTCCACGGAGCTTTTGAATTCATTTAGACGCAGTTTTTCCAAGGAAACAGGCAGACTAATGACTAAAATGTCACATAAACAGTTTAGTTGGTCTCTAAATACTCTCAGATGATACGTGGGGTTTTTCCACACTTCAGAAACATGAGTACGATCTGTGTGTGTCTCACCTGTTAAATCTGAGGGCACCAAGTATTTCTTCTTGTCCAGTTCAGGAGCTCGTGACCTCTGGGCCCGCTCCACGATGATCTGGAGGGAAAAACAGTCGATATTAACAACGAGACCGACCGTGTTCGTGTCCCGATATCTAAAACTGAAATGATTTTAAGAGATGTAGCCTCTGATTGGATGAGCACAGTCTGCTTTGACTGACTTTGTCAAACAAAGTGAACGTACAAACTGCAAATAAGACATTTTATGAACAGAAGCACCCGTCCGTCGTACTGACCGGTATCTTGTCGGGATGTTTGGCCCGGACCCTCTCGCCCTCGGCTCTCCTCACCTCCAGTGGTACTGAGCGCTGGTACTGGCTGCTCATCTGAAAACAACACCAGGAAACATGAAGTCCGTCACAATGGGTTCATTTAGCCGCAGACAAAGGAGAAGGAGCAGCGTCTGACTTCACCAACAGTGCATTCGGTCAACAAGTGATGCTCGCGGAGAGAAAATCATTGTTTGCTGCAGAAAAGAGGTTTTAATCGAGTGTTGTTCAGAGGTCACATCAGGACAGTGTGTGATGGATAATCCGTCATAATGTGTGTATAATGAGATGCTGGCTTTTAGTTTGTTCATTTACACGACTTTAAATAAACGTGATCAACGGTTTTGACTGCTGTGGCTTTAGATCATCTTTAAATTAAAAAGTTAATCGATCGGGTGTCAGCTAATTAATCAATCAGCTATTCTGATCATCTATTTATTGATTTTTTTTT
>NW_007578805.1:260649-264924 GCF_000690725.1 Stegastes partitus | reverse complement strand
GGGCTCACGTCTGTCCTCCTGCAGCCCTTTGACATGTTCCTCAGTGAGGAACTCCTTGGACTTCTTCATGAAGCTTCATCTGTGAACGCTGCACCTGGAAAACTCTTGATGTGACTTTATCGGCTTTAACCATCTTGTGAGCAGCAGCAACATGCAGCTCTCTCTCAGGGATGGACCCCAACAGCAGCTACCTGGGCTCTTTGGACCTGACTAGAGATCTACTGCATCAGCTGTTCTACCTTTATAGTGGATTAGAACGTGATAGAACATGGTGGGAACCAGCAGGAACATCTGGAATGAGATAGAAGCTGCATTTTCTCAAAGACTGACAAGGTCTCTTTTGTAAAAATGCAAAAAACCAAACAGAGTTTAAATCATTAACATCTCCAACACAACGCCGTGCTGTGTTTTGTTTCTGGTTCATTTCCAGCCAGAAGAAATTCTGTTGGTCCAATAAAGTTTCACTGTAAATCAAAAGTTGGCTAAAAAAAAAAAAAGTCAGTTTGTAAATATGAAAGAAAAGCACCAGAGTTCATTTCTGAAGCATGAATGATGCTTTAATGTGTTTTTAATTCCACCAATCAGAGTTTATTGAAATGTCTTTTCTAAAACGGACGAATCTTTATGAGTCTTTAATTTCTGTCGATTCAAAATTCCTCAAACACTCCATCACTAAATTCTGTTCAATATACACAAACAAGAATACATTTTCCAAAAAATAGCATTTCTTGGAAAAAGGTAAATTCCTTTAAAAAATATTGTTCTTAAAATGCAGATCCACTGATCATACGCTGTTCGTAGCAGTTAATAGATGTGAAGGAAAGTCTTTCAGGTTTCATCAGTTCATGTGTTGCTCTGCAGACGTTTGTTGTTCCACCGAGTAAAGTCCGACTGAGCTGCATCGGTACCGGCTGCTGCTCTTTCGTGAACAGAACCGTCACTGAATGTCTGATTGCAGCAGTTGTCTTTGTGGTGCGTTCAGGGTCCTCTTCGGCTCCGTCAGACGGCAGCCGTGGCGGTTGTCAGTTTGAGGGCGTCCGACAGGTTTCGTTGTCTGACTCTGGAGCTGCTGATGGTTTCCAGATGGGACTTTGGCACCCATCCGCGGTGCCGGTCGGACAGTCTGGTTCCCTCGACCCAGTCTGAGGAGAAGAGAGACACAAAGGAGCTGAGAGACGTTTTAAACCAATGCAGCAGCATCAGACACTGAACAGGTGAAACGAACGTTCTGCCAGAGAACGGAGGACAAAGTGGCTTGATGGTCTTACTGTCGCTGCTTTGCTGGTGCACCAGAACAACGTCCGCTTTTTCTAAGGACAGCTCATCCGGTTGCTGGGCAACGAACGCTCGGATACACTGCATCTGTTCAAAATCTGCACAGAAAATAAAGGAAGAAGGTGAAACTCAGAGTCACGAGAACCGGAGGTGATAAATTCCTCCTTCAAACACAGACAGCAGGTATTTCCACTGGTGTTGCCTCCTCAGACGGTTTCTCTGAATAAACTCAACCTCCTGTTTTCTTCTGGATGTTTTCAGGTTCGATCTTTGTCTTTAAATATCAGCAGAGTGCATTGATTTCATGTAATTCACATCATACGGACCCCCACCATCCGCCTGATCAGCTGGAAACACTTGTGTGGATGTGCAAAGTGTTTAAGATATCTGTCATTTACAGAAAACCAAGTCCATCTGATTATTAGCAGCAACGTCAGCACAGTAGCGCTCCGTCGTCGTGTGCAGGACATCCAGTTCCTTTATCTGGGATCCAGATTGTAAACAGTCACAAAGGTGAGCACAAGCTGCTGTGTCTCTACATGTGGTGACGAGGCAGGAATCAGCGTCTCAATCAGCAGTTCAGGGAGAAGTTACTCATCAGACTGAGCTCAGTGACTGATTCTGCATTTTTTTCCACATTTTAAAAACTGTGTTAGACTTTTGAGGTAAATCATGAACGCTTTCTGCAATCCAGATTGTGGAGATGTGTGTGTTGTTTACCCTGTAGACCTCTTTACTCCAGGTAAACCTGACACCACAGGCCACACCTGCACTGGGTTGACCTACTTTACTGCATTTTTGAAGGAAGAACCTCCAGAATGATCAACAGCTTCATTCCAGCAGCTGTCAGAACNATCCTGTTTTGTTCAGTTTAGTGTCACAGAGGAGGAAAGAAACTTGATTTTTTTCTTACATTTAAGAAGCTGCAATTTATACGGTTTTTAATAAAAACTAAACTAAGCTGTAATTTGATCGTAGTAGTTCTTCGACGAACCCCAAAACATTTGCCAATCTATTGTCAACACAATGTGCACTACAGCAGATTAACAGGCTGCAACTTTTTTCTGCTGCTTGATGTGAAAAGAAAACTCTCGTGGTTCACATTTTCCATGAAGAGACGCCAGTCTGGTAGAACATCATGTACTCTGACTGAAGGCTTTTATTTATAACTTTATTTCTAATAGTTTGTTGGCTCCACATGTGCAGCAACTTTGTCTGTACAGAAATATTTCCCTACAGAAAGCATGATGATTAATGAAAGCAGGTTTTCTGTCAGTTTCATCATTTGCTCTGTGTTCTGGATGTTCTAGTCAGAGATGAAGTCCCTTTTAAAACCACTCTGATCATTATAAATTAATAAATTCTGTCCAATCAGAGTTACTGGAGTCATATTTAGGAAACTCGTCCAATCTCGCGCATCCCTACAAAGAATCCAGACTTTTAAACTAGTTGACGATCTATTTGAGGTCAACAGCTGCAGGAGCCCCAAAGCCTTCTGCTTGTTTACATCAGCTGTGGGCGGAGCAAACAGTAAACAGCGCTGTCAGTGCCAAATAAACAAACATCCACACGCCGTGAATTTCACGTCCCGGTCAGTCGGAACCAGAAAAATCCGGCTGATGTGCCGTTAATCGGACCGTGGAGTCACGATGACAACAGTTTCTGGGCTCATCGCTACCGAGGCCACGTCATGTCTACAGCAGCAGCGGCACCGTGATCCGTTAAAATCCCCTTTAAATACTCCTAAAGGCCAGAAAACAACCGAGACACACACAAGAACCGCTGGATTTCATTAAGTGCCACCGCTACGACATTTAAACCGTGTTTTCTACAAACGAAACGAGCGGTTTAAGGCGCTACCTAGCAGCAGTACAATGCTAACGGCTAACGGGTCAACAACACCGCTCACATACCTTTGAATAAGACAAAAAATAAGGTTCACTGAGAACAGGTCGGATACAGATTTACTCCGCTGGTCCCTTCTCTCGTCAAGTGTAGTCAGAAAAATGCCCCGGCAGGATGTGCTTGAAGCTCAGCAAACTGTCATAACGGACGGGAATGTGATCGCCTTCAAAGATGTCGACTGGTCTACTTCTTCTGCCCAGCGAAAACAACAACAAACCCGGAGATGCCCCGCCCTCCACAGAAACGGACCAATCGCAGACGACCATTCAGATTGAGGCCGTGATAATCCAATGGGAAGAATGCATGGGTGGGTTTGCGCCGCGTTCATTGGCCGAGCCTTGCTGTCGTTCAGCAGCTGTGACGCCCCATTTTTCTTGAGTGACGGTACAGATAACCAATAGCAGGGCTTGAAAGCTGAGCCGGGTGGCCTTGTGGTCCCGCCCACGGCCACGCCCCGGCCTGGCTACGTGCGCAGCGTGCATGACATAGTTGAGTGTTCTGTAAACAGCTGAGGCACAGACAGCCAGTTATTCTGGTTCAGACCCAGATTATTACTAATGTACACGTACAGCGGGTTTTTATTCCACTAGCAGGTTTCTTCTGGGTGGAAATGACTTAAACACGTGACAAGAAAGGTTACATTTTGAACTATTCAATAAAATCAGTCCATCAGCTGTTCTAGTGTCCAGCAGTGTTTCTGGGATTTGGTTCCTCCAAGTGTCCATCTGCAGCTCCTGGAGCTTGAAGGCTTCCTCTCCATCACTCTGCTCTTGGGTTCCTCCACAGGTTCTGGATGGATTCAGGTCTGGACTCTGGCTGGGCCGCTCCAACATCTCCTCATTGTTTCCTCTTCAGCGTTTCTTCACCACTGTGGCTGCATGTTTCACATCATCGTCTTGTTGAAGCTCCACTGCTGCCCAAGGAGCAGAGTTCCTGCAGACCTCCTGATGTTCTCCTCTGTTCTCATGAAGCCGGTTCCTCTGACCAGGCTGTCTGGTCCATCGGCTCAACAGCAGCCCAAAGCATCACGTTCCACCACCATGTTGGACCGTGGGGATGCTGCTCTTGGCCTTGGATGCTTCTCCTTTCTCTGTG
>NW_007578805.1:253656-257639 GCF_000690725.1 Stegastes partitus | reverse complement strand
GTTGTGGTTTTAGATCTGGATCGGGTCTAATGTGGTCCTGATACAAGATAATAAAAAAAGCATTGAGATCTTGTATTTTTCATAAATAGAATACAGATTACAAGCAGCATTTAGGGTTCACTTAAAACGTCTAATACGATCATTGAAATGTGGAGGAAAAAAAAAAAGGTAGCTCAGCGTTTTCCTGAACTACAGAATCAGAACCAACTTTATGTCGGGCCACGAGTTGCATTTATGGCACAAAAAGCATCTTGTGCAAAAGCTCACATCAGATTCAGAGTGAAAATCAAGCATTTTATGTCAGAAATGTGTCTTTTTAAATCTTGGTTTTCATTTTATTAGACTTTGGTGTCTCGGTTCAGGCGCATGAATAATCCATCGGTCTCATAAGCACACTGAGGTTTATGTTTCTCATGCTTATGGTCTGAAGATTGGACATGAAGTCGACTAAAATGCTCCGCAAGGGGTTCAAAATGTCAGAGAAATTTTCTGCACAAATTCAGTTACCGCAGCATCTCGTTATTCTGTTGTAGTTTTTGCTAAAACTCCCAAAACACAGCGTTTTGATTCATCCAGATGTGCAGCTGCATTAAGCACAAACTCAGACACAGTTTTGTATGGAAAACTTTGCAGCAGAACTCTGGCTGCTGATTCTGTGGACGCTAACGAAGACTCTGCTTTAATACTGTTTTTATCATTAATAACAGCCATTTTTGCACCGGATTTCTCCGACCAACACAATTTGCACATTCATTTGCTCTTTGGTTTTATCATAAATATAAACACATGTGAGCTGCTGGACACCTTTAATCTCATGAATAATGTCATCATCAGTCTGTCTGGAGTCAGCATAAGTGGATATTTCAACCAGCAGCACAACAGCATCCACACCAGAGTGAAGAAGTTTACCTTGTGCAGCAGAAAAGTCTATTTCCGGATGAGGCCTGGAGAGAGCCGATATCCAGCGTAGCTTATCACTCCTGGAGCAAAGAAAACGTGAGAAGGTTGTATCTCGTGCAGCTTTACGACACAGAAACCAACACAACACAGCGGCAGGGTGTCTTACTGTGTGTCGGTCCTGAGCAGCAGAGCTTTGTGCGTCATGTGCAACCGGAACAGGTTCTTCTGCAGCGAGTGGAGCTTGACTCGGCAGTTCTCCGCCCGCAGGTCTGATACAGGAGAGTGGTCGATGACAGTGAACCTTCCTCCTCTGCAAACGGAGAACAACAGAAATGAGGAGGATGGAGAGGATGAGGGTGAAGGACGGAGGTCGAACAGGAACGCCGACTCACTCTTTCTGTAGTGACAGCAGCAGGTAGTCGTTGAACAGATGCAGGTAAACACTTCGCTCGGTGTCCTTCAGGGAGAAATCCATCAGCTCGGTGACCGGACCTTCTCTCACCAGCCTGCGAGACTGACTGACCAGAGGCAGCGTCTGCAACACAAACACAACCAAGGTTCATCGAATTCAGACTCAAACAATCAGGTTTCACTTGTTGCTCTCTACTTGCACTTTATGACTGATGTCGTGATTTCAGTTGCAAGCGTCAGTTCAATATTCACAGTGGAATGAGTTTAGAACAGCAGGAAGCCATCATACCACTGACACACATTTAATATTCTTACATTTGTGTTTTTAGTGTCCTTGTGTTCTTCTGTTTTTCTTATTTATATTATATACAGCGTGTATATACCTCGTCCTTTAATGTTTAATCTGTTCCAAACTCCGGATCACACACACCGCACAACGTTTATCCCAAATTTATATTTATATAGATTATATTTGTGCTTTAAACTTAAGTCAGGTGATGCCAACTGACTCCATCTGATGATCTGCAATTCATTTGGGGTTAAAATTCACACAAAACTTTTTCTATTCTTTGGTCCAAAGCAAAAAAAAATTCAAAAAAGAAAAGAAAAAAAAAAACAATCAAACAGCATCCGTCGTTGTTGTTTTCTTACTTTTTTCATTTGGAAATTCACAAGAGAAGTCGAATTTTAGAAAACCAAGCTTAAAAAGCACAAAACTAACTGGTTGTTTTGGCCTTTTAACAAAAGTGAAGTGAAGAAAAGGAGTTTGCAAAACAAAAACAGAGCATTTCTTGAGTTTGGTTTTCTATTTTTTGAAATCAGCACTAAAACAACAAATGTGTTTTCTCTTTTTTTTTTTAAAAGGACACAAATTCAATTTTTAGCTTTCAAACAAAAACAACGATAAAAGAAAAGTTTCATTAGATTGACTGTATTTTTCTTTTTGTAATTCTGAAACTGTGTTTAGTTTTAAAACAAAAAACTTGTGTTGAAGTTTTTAAATGAAAAATATATTTCCAATATTAAACACACAATAAATGTTCTAATGATCTTCCACAGACGTATGAAATGTGAGATTCTTACACTAATATTCAATACAGGTGACTGTGATGGAGGTCATGATGTCGGATATAAATGTAGGATTTCTTTGTGTTTAATTAAAGTCCGGTTTAACTTACTCTGCACTCAAAGTCCACTTTAGCGCTGAGGGACACCAGAGACTCGATGCTCTTCATCTGAGAGATGCTGTCGTTGCTCTCCTGGATCAGCTGGACAAGAAGATCAAACAGAGATGTGTTATTGAGACCGATTCTTCAGATGTTTCTCTCCTGCGTGAATGCAAAGCCAGAAGCTGTTTCTGCCGTCGTTACCTTCTCCAGGAGCTTCAGAGCCTTGATGGCCTGCAGGGCCTCGGCCGTGCCGGGAGTCGTCCTCTTCACGATGTTCTGCACAGAAACACGATGGGTCAGATAAAAGCTGCAGGTTCCAACATGAACCTTTGGCGTCTCAGAGGCGTCGTGCTCACCTGCACCAGCAGCTTGATTCTGGTGATTCTCTGGAAGGGAAGGACCAGGAAGGATCGGAGAGGAAGCCTCTGACAAACGGGACTCCTCTCAAGTTTGGCCACGATCTGCTTGAAGTCCTGATTCTCATTCCTGGAGAGAAAAGAAGAACTTAGAGGAGGAAAAAAACAACACAGACAGCAGCTGAACTCGTTGTAAAACCAACAGCTGGACTCTTACATGAGCCGCTGGTAGGTGGCGTCCTGGTACGACTGGTTGGTGAGGTAGGGAACGTAAACCATCCGGAAGCGCTGGCAGTGGCGAGCGATGATGTCACAGACGGTGAAGGACATGATGTCCGACTCCACTCGCTCCTCCAGCTTCGACAAGAAACTACAAGAAAGAATCAGAACGTTAAACTAGATGCTCCCACAGATCTGGAAAGTTTTACCTGGAAACAAACAAACAAACTAAATGTGAGTTTCATGCAACTCAAGCAGCAGCAGTGAGTCCAGTCCTGTGCATAGCTGATATTTCTGAAATCAGAATATTTCCTCTGATGAACTATCAAAAAATAAAAAAAATAAAATAGACAATACTGGAAAAATGAGGCCCTAAAGTAGAAACTCAAAGCTTTGATTCCAGCTGTGGTTTCCAATCAGTCTAACTGCATGAACATGGTTCTAAAATGAGCTGAGAACAGCAGAACCTTCTCAGTTCTGGACCTCTGGACTGTGTCTTTGTCTGCATCATGGCTCCACGTGGAGAAGACCTGAACAGAAACATCTGATGCTCAAAATGACTCAAAATGTGTCCAAAATGACTAAAATTGGTCCCAAATGACTCACGATTTACTCAGAATGACTCTGAACTTATCCTCAGTAACGAGTAACTAACAAGTAAAAATAGTCCAGAGTGACTCAGATTTTATTTAAATGACTCAAAATTGTCGCTAAAATGACCTGATATGGAAAAGAACTGAACAGAGGAAGAGGAACATCTGACTGAGAGACTGGACAAAGATGGAGAAGGATCCAGAAGATCAGTGAGCAGCTAGAACCCAGTGCAGCCCAGTGTGAGCAGGAACCAGGAGGTCCAGAAGGAGCCACAGCAGCACTGATCAGGGCTGCAGTGGTCGTCCTCCTACAACGACTCCACGGACAGTCAACT
>NW_007578805.1:243703-253136 GCF_000690725.1 Stegastes partitus | reverse complement strand
GGTCTCCTCCATGAGAACATGTGAGCAGAACCTAGTGGACTCTGGTCTCCTCCATGAGAACATGTGAGCAGAACCTAGTGGACTCTGGTCTCCTCTGTGAGAACATGTGAGCAGAACCTAGTGGACTCTGGATCCAGTCTGTCAGTAGAAATAAAGGAACCAAAGAACCTCAGGGATGAAAGGACTTTACTGAGTTCCTGCTGTGGAGCCTGAACTTTAACGTCGTGAATCTAAAGTGGTAGTTTGTAATCCGACACCAGATACTCTGCTGTTAGGAGTAATCTGATTACTGTGAGATGACACTATGATGCTGCTCTCTCATTCACTGCTGCTGTATCTGACCCACGTTGCTCTGAATGACTCCGAACATCTCCGACCTGTGGCTGATGGCCCGGACGTCGGCCAGCCTGGAGAATAGCCAGTTCCGGTCCTGCGTGGTCAGCTTGGCGCCCAGCTGCTTGGACTTCACAAAGTGCTCCACGACGATGTCCAGGCTGCGGCAGTACGAAGCCTCTGAGGTCACCACTTCGAATCTCACCTGGGGAGCAAGAACAACAAAACATGAGCGAGGAGCTATCAGACAGGTAATCAGAGCTGATGGTGCCGTCAGCTCTGGGTTATTTCCACAAAGCAGGATTTCACAATCAGTGCAGGAGCTCCCACTCACAGCGCCTCAGCGTTTACACCAAACACACACGCTTACGCAACCAGGAGACGCTCTGCTGCTGCTAATAAAAAGTTCTGGGAGGGTTTTCTAGGATGTGGCAAGTCTGAATGTTTGGTGCGATTCGAGAAGTCTGAAGTGTGAAGAAATAAGAACTGAAAGCTGATTCATGTGCGTTTCCCACAAATCAGCTCTAAATGGAACAGCAGAGGAGCTGCTGATGTGAAATGACACCCAGAACAAGTCCGGTGGCTCGTAGGAGGAGACGTGAATCACCGGAACAACAGCCAGGTCTATAATTTATACAAACAGCTGCAATTAAAAACAACCGATCACGTAAAGCAGCAGCAAAGATTCTCTCCAAGAGTTTTCCTCAATTTCATGAAGTTTTGTTCCAGTAACTTTCCAGAGATGGACGTTCAGACGTTCACACTGATTCTGGGTTTTTTCTAAACACAAAGAAAGCAGGTTCCTACCGGGTCAGGACAAGAGCCACAGTTTCAACCCTCTGAACCACAGACTGTATAAAAGATGGACGTAGCAACCGGCCCTGAAAAATGAAGGCAACCCGGAAACCTGCAATATCACTACGTCCACTAGCTGCTGGCTCCACAAAGCCCTGGCTCCCATAGACTGGAACTGGAAAAGAAGTGATCACAGATCACCAAATACTGCATTCCTCCAGCTCAGGATTTTGTTCTTATTAGTTTTCATGGTCAAGTCCAGAGATCAGGTGGCCAATCTGAGAATAAATCAATACTGAATTTTAAAAAAATCATCAACATTTTGTGGGGCAAGGGGCGTGGCTGGCTTGATTGACAGTCGGCAGCGACGATGCAGACGAAGCGAGCAGAAGGTGATAAATGTGGGCGGGGCAGAGAGGGCCCGCCTCTCAATCCGTCTGACCAATCACTGCTCCTATGGCTCCGCCCCCCTCCTACGATTTTTGCAAAAATCCAAGATGTCAACCAGGAAGTAGCAAAACCCTGGCTTCATGTTCTCAGTGCAGAAACCAACGGGTGACGTCACGGTAGCTACGTCCATCTTTTATACAGTCTCTGGTCTGAACCTGAAAAGCACGTTCTATTTAAGTAATTGCCAAATTGACGTCATTTATCAAAGAATTAACTCTCTGAGAGTCTTTGAACGAATTATCTGAGATACACAGTTCTGTCTTTAAAAATTAACCAAATCTGAGTTTTAAATCACTTTATTCTAGACGTCTGATCTGAACGTTTGGATGACGGATGAACTGGTTCCACACAGCAGAGACGACACAAGTGGTTAAACAGCTCTGATATGTGGAGACACAACGACCACAAAGGAACACAAGACGCCACAACAACGAAAGCGAGACACGAAATGGAAAATAACGAGACGCAAAGCAACACAAGACAAGAAAAACGAAACAGAAAACCAAGGAAAGGAGACAAAACTGTCCCAGAGAGACACAAACCACAACAAGGAGGCCGACACAGGAACATGGAGGCTCTGCACACAGCAGATATTTAACCATTTCTATTGTTTTGTGTCGTCACGCGTCTTGTTCTTTCGGGGTTTTTTTGTGTCTTTCATCTCCACAAACTATAAATATTGAATTATTTACTTGTTCACAGACTCAGTTTGTCTCCTTTCCGTTGCTCTGAATCTCTTCTTTTCTCTCATTTTGTGCAGTTTTGTGTAACATCCGTGGACCCTGTATTACATTTTTTGTAAAATAACTAATAAAAGAAATGAAACTTTCTTTTTGTCTTTTTTTAAAATGATTTCTACTTGTTTCCATGGAGGTGCAGGACTTCATGTTGCAGTAAAATGAGCCAAAGTCCAGAAAGCTGAAGTGAAATCAGAGACAGTCTACATAAAATCCTTTATATACAGGATCCGACAGATGGATGTTGAATCTGAGCGGCTCGCTGGGCTTCTCTGAGGAGTCAGAAATCAGTCAAGCATCACATTCAACCACTAAAACTAATTATGTTTCTGTTCAGGAATGCAAGTGAAGAACAATAATCTGACATGTTAATCAAGAAACAATAATAATGTGCTTTGCTATTGTTCGTGGGTTATTTTTTGTAAAGAAGTACATTTGAAAATTCATGGATAACAATAATAATAATTACATTTTAGCATTAAAAATATAATTTATATTAAGGAGCTTTTATATACTGGTGTATCAGCCATTACAGAATGTATTATTATTATTATTTATTTTGTAATTACCAACGGTGTTAATTTAGGGCAGCTGTGGCATAAACCTGACACTGGATGGAAACATATGAGTTAAACACTGTAGATTCTCTGCTATTAAACCAGTGGTACCTCCTTCTTCATATATATATATATTCTCTATAGTTTTACCTCCTGTCTTTATATATTCTCCATCATTCGGTCAGTCTTACCTCCTGCAGCCTCCTCTGGTCCTCACTCAGCTCCTCCAGCTCCGAGCTGTTCCTGACCCCCGGCAGCTCCCTCCACAGGGTGGTGAACTGGCCACTGAGGGAGATGGAGAGCCGCGGGGAGGACGACCGGCGCTCGGTCCTGGGCGGCTCCGGCAGCGTCAGGCTCCGGGTGCTGGTGACGGAACCGGCGTGGGTCAGCGAGTGAGGGTGAGGGACGGGAGGAAGGGGAGGCAGGGGCCGGCGGGCCGGAGGCGGCGATGGCGCCGGAGACGAGGCGTTGTTGTCCTCGCACACCGAGAGGACGTCCGAGCGGGCCTGGCGCAGGATCTCGAAGTTCTGGGCCGCTTCGCTGTACTGCTGGTAGAGCTGGGCGGCATCTGGAGGACGGAGGAGTCGGATTAAAAACCCACAGAGAGGAAGGACTCATGGTCTGGAGGAGAACCTCCTGGAGGTCAGAGGTCAGCAGAGAGACGGCGGTAACATCAAACTCAGGATCTGCCTGTTCAGTCTGACTTTTTAAATTTTATTTATTTTATGAATTTGATGTGTTTGTTAAGTCACTAATGACATATTTCACATTTTGACTGCTTTTTAAACTGATGTTATTCTTTCGATCAGTCGCTTTCTGTCTTGTATTTTTCCTGCTACTGTTTCCTCATCACATTTATTTCTGGAACTCGTGTCCTCGCGTCCCGTCTGAGCGAGTCATTCAGGTCCAACGTGCTGTTTACTGGGTGGAGCAACATTGTGGTGCTTGTTGTTTTTTTAATTACTTCTGTGCGGTAAAAAGCACTTTGTGTCGCAATCCGTGTGCAGGAAAACTACGATTTACAGTCGGGTCTGATGGATGGTAGAAGCAGCAGGAAGCCGGCCAGTGGCTCTTGTTTGCCTTCGACATTCCTTTACACAAACTTGCTGGAATGCAAAGTGGCTGCAGCAGCTGTTTCGCCTTCCAGATAGGATTTACGAACGCTTGCAGGAACCTGCCTTTGCCTGCACGGCCTCCCACATGCGTACGTGTGCTCTCCTGCCCCACTTCTGCAACGCTCCTCATGAATCATTAACCAGGAGGAGCGTCTCCATTTCTGATAAAACGCTGCTCCGACTGTAAACCGACTTCCCTTCGTCCCCGTGTCACTCGAGCCAACGTGACGCAAGACACAAACAGTTGCTGAATCAGACGGTGAAGGGAAACGTTGAGCGGCGTCACCACGTTTCCTGACAGATACGACCTGGAGCACGTCAACAGGGGCTTTCTGCTGATCAGCCTGGAGGCAAACGCTCCAGCTGAAAGGTCAGGGATCAAAAACTGATCAGACTGGCATCAAGGGGGCTGGAGTCAGGTCCAACAATAAAATAAAATAACATAACAGAAAATAGCAGAAAATAACAAAACAAAATAAAATAAAACAAAATAAAATAAAATAAAACAAAATAAAATAAAACAAAATAAAATCACATAGAATAACTTAACACAAAATAAAATTAAACATGAAATAAAATAACATAAAATAACGTTAAATAACAAAACAAAATAAAATAAAACAGCACAAAATAAAATAAAACATAACATAAATAACATAAAACTAAATAAAATCATGTAGAATAACAGAACACAAAATAAAATTAAACATGAAATAAAATAACATAAAATAACGTTAAATAACATAACAAAATAAATAAAATAGCATAACACAAAATAACATAACATTAAATTAAATTAAATTAAATTAAACAGAGCTACTCACTGAAAAACCTTGAATTCCTTCTTCGTTTTTCAATTGTGTCCAAAACATTCCTGCAGTGCCGAGAAAGAAAAAAAACACACACACATATATAAATAAAAATGTAAAGTGCATTTTAAAAAAAAAAAAAGGAAACTATTTTTTAATTCAGCATTTTTGGAATAAAGTGAAAATAAATAAACAATTGATTCATATTTTTAAGTAACAGCAGCACTGATCCTTTGAGAAGTTTCAGAAAAGTTCAGCTCTGATTTAACAGGTGACATTAAATCACTTTATTGGGTTATAATAAATAAAATGATAATCAAAGTCCTCTCACCTGAGCTCCACTTCTCCCCAGCTCTTACTGCGATCGTCCTCATCATCTGGAATCAGAAAATATTCTTTCTTGGAAACGTTATACAGCAGCATAGCTCTTCACTGCAAAAACTTACTGATAAATAACTTTAAAAAAAACAAAAGTAATAAATTAAATAAATAGGGGTTAGTTGGGAGGTTAGTGTGTTTCTGAAGCCTCTAATGTGTCTGAAGACAGGATCAGCGTTTGAGAGCTTTTGAGCGCTCGTCGCTGGTTTTCCTCTTCCTCCTCCTCTTCCTCCTCCTCCTCTGATCTCCACCCACCACCTACAAACCACATCACCGTGACGCACTTTCCAGTTTAGTTAATGTGGAGTTTTTCTGATCAGATAACAGCCTCAGGCCGATGCCTGCCTCAGATTCTGAAAAAATTCTAAGAAACCAAAACATAAATATTGAAGAAAAGAAAAAAAAAAAAAGCCACCGAGGAGACGACAAGAGGAAGATGATGAAAGCACAAAGACAAACACACGAAAGCAGTTTGGTGTAAAAGTCAGTGTTGGATTCATTTAAACGAAGTCTAAAGCCTTCAAATAACAGAAGTCATGACAAAGGAGGAGCCGAGGAGATTCATGACAACACCGAGGAGATGAAATGAGACAAACAAAAGTCAAGCTGAAGGTTTTTGTTAAATCATTTTCTGTTAGTTTGTCAAACTACAAACATCAACTGGTCAAATCAGAGAAGGTGGTTTATTCTACATGTCAGCTGTTAATAAAATCTGCCTTTTATGAGTAATAACACTGATTTACTGTTTTAACTGGATTTAATTCAGACAGAAGTATTTTACAGATATTAGCCTTGATTTTAAAGAAAAATAGTTTGTATTGAAAAAAGACTGTCATGAACAGTTATCGACAATTATCAGCTGTTTAATAATAATTTAATTATATTGTGCAATATAAGTGCGTATGGTTGGTTTATTTTATGGAGAAAAACACAATATTTTACTGTATTTTACAGTCAAAAGTGTAATTATTTCAGTTTTTACATTTTGGTATTAAGGATTGAAAAATCGAACGATGTTTTTATCAACAACGTTTTTACAATTAAAACGCTGACGTTGAGAAACTTTTCGAAAACATTGGAAATCTGATTGGAGGAGCCACAATTAACATTTTAACTGTGATATGTTGAATTATTTACAGTTTTTTAACTGCTAGATTCTTAAATTAAAAAATGAAAACTACTAGAAATCCAAAAAACAAATCTCAAACTATAAATTAAGTGAAATTAAAAAAATAAATAAATAAAATCTACATTTTATTTTACTGTATTTACCGAAGCTAGAGGGAGGATCATTATGTGGCAGATATTTGTACGGTGGCCGGGAAGCGCAAAACACTTTGACAAGTAAAATCAACCGTAAAGGGAACGAACCGCCTCTGGGACTGAACCGGAGGTGGTGACGGGCAGCGGCCAATCAGAGCCGTTGTTGTCGTTTATGGAGTTCATGGTGACCCGAGATGGACCGAGTGACGTTCTGCCCGTTTTGTGGCACACCTCAGCCGATTAACGAGGTTTTGTTTTTGGTCGGTCTTTAGAACTTATGAACGGTGCAGACCAGATGGAAGGAGCAGACGTGCTGCAGCAGATCTTATATCTATGACAACAGACAACAAGCTCTGCTGGTCTTCCAGTCATGGGGCCTATAAACAGCCAAATCCTGGATTATTTTGGATTCCAAAGTCCCCACTGTATGAGCGTAGGAGAGGTAACGTCAACAGGTGTGAACATGTACTTGCTTTTGGGAATGTGGAGACATCCAGGAGCTCTATTTGTGGGTCCAAGCCAGAAGGAGGAAGTGAAGTCAGCCCGAACATCACAGCGTCCTCCGTCATGAACTCCATAAACGACAACAGCAGCTCTGATTGGCTGCTGCCCATCACCACTTCGGTAGGTTCCCTTTCTGGTTGATTTTACTTGTTTTTAAATTGTTTTTTTCACTTTCTAGCCACCATACATTTGTCATTATTTCATAGAAAAATCATTCGTGTGAAGGATTGAAGATTTTTTACCGTTATTTTAATCCTCACCAACTTTTTTATTTTTACAATTAAAGATTGTTGAATTGTATAATTACTATCTTAGTTTAGGTGGTGTTGTTGATTTAACAGATTAGAAATGCAAAATTATGAAAAAAAAATCTAATTAAAAGTGGAAAGAAACTTAAATCTTAGAGAGTCATTTATAATCATTTTAAATGATTTTACAGCTAAATGCTGATCAGCTTTAATGTCTCCTCTATTTTCCACTTCTCTCTGTTCTCGGTTTACCTGTTGCAGAGAATATTCTGGTTCTGCGATCTCTTCCCACTCCTTCCTCTTCTTCCACCTCTACCAGCTCTCCATTTCTTCTCTCTGTGGTTTTACGGATTCCTCTCCTTCGTAATCGAGCTTCGGGTCCCAGATCCCGGAAGCTGCAGGAGCTCGTCACCGTCCCTACTTTACTCCTGTCCACCTCCACTGTTTCTACCTGCTCCTGCACCCCCTCCTCCTTCATCTCCTCCTCCTGCACCTCCTCCTCCTCCTGCATCTCCTCCTCCTGCACCTCCTCTTCCTGCATCTCCTCCTCCTGCACCTCCTCCTCCCCTTTATCCTCATCCGTCCCTTCCTCCTCCTCCTCCTCTGCAGACTCATAGTTAAGAATGGGGCAGCTGCTGGGTTTGTACAGCGTGTTGCTCACACCTAAAAACATCTCCACCTCCTTCCGCTTGCTCTCCTCCTCCTCCTCCTCCTCCTCCTCTGCCTGTCCTTGCGTCCTCCCCTCTGACTGCCCTGCTGTGTCGTGCTGCGTGTTAGTGGCTGTTTGGACATGCATGACTGGGAGCTGCTCAGCATGCATGAAGGCTCGGCTCGACCTCGTACCTCTCAGTCCCCCCAGCAGCTCCTCTTCCTCCTCCTCCTCGGACCGGTCCTCCTCCGGCGTCAGCTGAGCGCCGGGCGTCTCCTCTGCGGACTCCTCGGGTTCGGGTGCGCTCGGTTCGTCCACCCCCTTCTCCTCGGAGCGGCCCAGGATCTCCCGCACCACGCTTTTGGCCCACTTGAGGTGAGGCGCCTGGGAGTGCCTCTTGGGCTCCTCGGACATGCTCCAGGCTCCGCTCATCCTGATCCGGATGGCCTCCACCTCCTCCGGGCTCATGGCTCCGGAGCTGATCTGGTCCAGGAGGGGCTGAAAGTCCACATGGGACGGGACTTCGGCGTAGGGGTTACTGGGGAGAGGAGAGGTCTGGTCGGCCTCTCCTGCTGCCGGACCGTTGTTCCTCTCTCTCCACTCTTTGAGGAGCCGATCGGTCTGAGAGTCCCGTTTGATGGTGCCCACCTGGTCGTACAGAGGCTCTGGTTTGCTCCTCAGCACGACTCTGGGCTCCTGAGGTTCTGAAGCAGCTTCCTGGGAGGCGTTTGGCTCATCACGGGTCACATTTGGGTCATCGGGATGAGTTTCTGACTCGTCCCCTCCGGCCTTCGACCGGGGCAGAGTCTGTCCAATCACACAGAAGACAAACTTCTGTCCGTCCTCGTCCACCGTCCACTCCTCCCCCTCCTCCCCCTCCTCACCGGGTGAACCATGTCCACCGTCCCAGAACTCCTGGCAGTCCTGAAACTCCTCGTCCTCCTCGTCCTCCCTGTCTCCACCGCTGGACACGGTGACGAAGCCGTCCTCTCCCGACAGCATTGTCTCTCTTTCCGGCCTCCAGCCCGCATCACTTCCTCCTTCGCTCCCTTCTGAGCGCGCCCAGTAGTCGCTGCCACCCTCTCCCTCCCTGTCGCTGTCCTCTGTGTCGTCTGTCCCTCGGCTTCCCTCCATCCCTCCATCGCTGTCAGACAGACGCTCCTCCCCTACCTCCTCTCCGTCCACACTCACCCCCTGGGTCTCCCCCTGACTCTCCCCCTGCGTCTCCCCCCGTCCTCCCCTGTACCTGCCCTCCTCTGGTTCCTCTTTCGGCCTCCCTTCTGCCTCCATCCTTCTCTCTTTCCGCCTCGTGTGCCTCACTCGGTCTGCAGACGTTTCTCTAGCACTCCTGCCTCTGTGCGGTTCTAACCACATCCTCCTCTGCTCTGACACTCCCTCCATCATCTCCCCTCGGTCTCTCTCGTTTCTCCCCTCGCGCCTCCTCTCTGGATCTCCCCGTCCCTCGTCTCTCCTGAACCTGGGCTCGCTGTCGCTGCTCCACTCTCCGCTGCTCTGGGCTCGAGGTGGCGGTCTGGGAGCTTCTCTGTCCTGCTCTCTCCTCGGACGCCTGAATGCATCGTCCTCCCTCCTGTCGT
>NW_007578805.1:240073-243399 GCF_000690725.1 Stegastes partitus | reverse complement strand
TCGTACCTGTCCTCCTTCCTGTCTGTCCTCCTCCTGGTCCTGTCCTCCCCGCCTCCTCCCCCTCTGTCCCTCTTGTTATCCCCCTCACTCCGGCTGTTCTGATAGGCTGCCTCGTCTCTCTTGGCCCTCTCCCTCCTCGTCTCCCTCTCCTCGCTGTCTCCTTCGCTCCTCGTGTCCCTCCTCCCTTCCTTCCTCTCCCTTCTGTCCGAGTAGACGTCTCTGTCCCTCCGTCTGTGGGGAGAACTCACCCTGACCTCCCTTTCCCGTCTCCCGGCCTCATCCCTCACTCTGAACTCCACGTCTCGTCTCCGGTCTGGAGGCCGGATGTCGGCCTCCGGACCGCGTCTGTCCCTGGGTTGGACCTCATCTCGGCGCCAGGTCCCGTCTCTGTCCCAGCCCTGCTCCTCCTCCTGCTCCCCTCGCCTTGGCCTCCTCTCCACTCTGTCCTCCGTCGGCCTCCTGTCGTCTTTCCTCACTCTGGGAAATGTGTCGCCTTTCTTCTGGCCTCTCCTCGTGTCTCTCTGGGCCTCCATCTCCACGCTGGACACCGGTCTTCCGTTCCGTCCTCTGTCCTCCTCCGGCCTCCTGTCCCTCCTCTCTTTGTCTCCCTCCCTTCGCTTCTCCCTCTCATAGTGTCTCCCCATCGTCTCCACGTCCGGGTATCTCGCCTTGTCTCTCATCTTCACAGCTTGGTTCTCTCTCCTCCTCACCTCCTCTCGGTCTCGGTCGGACTGGGCGGTCATCGCTGGCCTCGGACTGGGATCTCTGGAGATTCTTCCACCCGGCTGGAGCTTGTGGTCGGACATGTTGGAGTCGAGGAGGGTGCAGCTCGGCCTTTTGGTCCCCATTGAAGCATAGTTTGGAGAAGCCTAGAAGAGATTCAAGACATCGTCACGGGCAAATCTGCAGAAATGCATCAGTGCAGGATCAAAACTGCGACTTACTGATTTAGATCAACCTTTAAAGCCTCATTTAGATGCGTTGACATAATAACGTTTTATCAGCTTAATCTTGTGTAATTTAAACTCAAAAATCGGCTTTTGTTGACATAATTTAAAGAAATCAACTCGACAGCTAAACTTTTCTTCACCTTGAGGTCAGAATTTGAAGTTCTCTCAAGATTTTAAAATATTTTAACATTTTGCAAACTTGTGTTCAGAATTACAGCAATTAAGAAGGTAGAACTTAAAAATTCATTTTAAATAACATGAACAAAACCCATACAAGACAAAACAGTAAGATTCAAGACATTATCGCGGGCAAGCCAGCAGAAATCTGCAAGATTCCACTTTACTGATTTAGATAAACTTTTTAGGTTTGTTTTGATCCGTTGGGTTGATGTGTTCATGTCAACTTAATATTGTGTGTGATTTAAATTTAATTTTCTGTGTTGAGGTAACTTAATGAAATTCTTCACTGTCTTTCCTACTTAACTTCAAATTTGCCTACTTACAAACTCGGCTTTAGAATTTTGGTCGTTAAATATAAAACATTTTAAAACATTTTAAACAACACGAACAAAACTGATGTGCTGAAGAAATAAACGTGATTTGATTGAACATAACTTCATTACAAGTTGTCTGAACTTGATGCAAACTGTTAATTTTTTCATTGTTTGTTGAGCCCAAACTTCATTTTGCATTTGCAATATAAGCCTGATGTCCAGAGATGACATGTGTTTTAAATCGGTGCTGAATAAATAAAGCTGAACTGAGCTCATTTGCAAGTCAAATTAAACCCAGTCAGGTGGCTCTCACTACTTGTAATACTCATTATAATTGGTAGAATGTTAATTTTCCTGACTGTTTTCAGCCTGCGTTTCCATTTTCCCGACTGAATCTCTTCCCGCTAGCAGCTGCTTGACTTTAGCAGCAGAATAATCAGGCCTGAGAAAAGGTGACTCCCTCCTACGGCTCCGTAAGAATGCAGCACAGACCTGCAAAGCGCCGCATGCCAAGAAAAGCCTTTCAGACAGAAAGCGAGGCCCTGTGACACATAGGCATGGCATGTAGCATGTAAGCCACAGCTGAACCTGATCTCAGCCGCAGCTCGAAGCAGATGTAAAGTTCCAGGCGTGGCCATCTTAAATAATGTGAAAGAAGTTTTTTTAAAAAGTAGAAGAGAGACTCACCTGCATGTAGAGTCCCGGGGAGTTCTGCTCTGTCGGCTCCCCAGGTCCAGATCAGCTCAGAAGCATGAGATTGCACAACTCAGGAAAAACTCCCTGCTGTGGTTCACATTGTCTCAGTGACATAAGAAACTTTTTGGTTTTTTTTCCTCAGTAAATCTGCCTTTTTCCCTTTTCTGTCTAAGAGAAGTTAATGTTTACGCTGAGCTCTGCTGCGCTGCCTCTCGCTGCCTCTCTGGCTCCCCTCCTTCCTCAAATTCCCAAACAAGTCTGAACAGATTGACACTTATCTTTGCCCTCCTCCTTCCCCTCAGCCTCGTCTTCTCAGACTCTGCTGCTGCACAACGCTTCTCTCATAAATCAGACTGAAGCCTGTCGAGTTTGTCCACCTCCTCCGTGGTGCTGGTCGCCTGCTCGGACCCTCCCCTGGTCAAAAAACAGAACACAACTCTCGGCTCTCTCCTTCTGCCATTCTTCTCTCACGAAACACAGGAAGTGCACCTCCTTGGTGAACGTTTCTTGGAGCAGCGATTGGCTGATTGTGAGTCGCTGGGTGTGTCCGAGCAACACACACACTCAGGTGAGGCCTGAGGTAAAACCTGGAGGGGGAGGGGAGGCCAAGGAGGCGCACTGAGGCCTATAAAGCTCAAACAGACTCCCTGAGAGGAGGAGAGAAAGTTTAACTGTTGCTTCTGACTTTAAAAAGCAAGATGAAGCAATCCAAGGAGGAAACCGAGGAGGAGGATTAACGCTGATCTGTGTCACAGTGACTAATTTACTGTGCTGGATAAATACTGAGCAGAGCTGGAAGGAAGGAAACAAAGAAGCGTGACTCAATGTCATTAGCACAACTTGATAAAGACAATAAAACCAGCATGATCCCAGCATGTTTTCACCCTTCACCAACTCCCAGTTTGTTTTCACCTTTCACCAACTCCCAGTTTGTTTCAACCTCATTAAACTGGTTCCCAGTGTGTTATAGCCACTTTAAGCGGGTTCCCAGTATGTTTGAGCCTCTTCAAATTGGTTCCCAGTTTGTTTCAACCTCTTTAAACTGGTTCCCAGTATGTTATAGCCACTTTAAGCTGGTTCCCAGTATTTTTGAGCCTCTTCAAATTGGTTCCCAGTCTGTTTCAACCTCTTTAAACTGGTTCCTATTATGTCTCAACCTGTTTGAACTGGTTCCCAGTATGTTTCA
>NW_007578805.1:226956-239844 GCF_000690725.1 Stegastes partitus | reverse complement strand
TCCCAGTATGTTTCAGCCTCTTCAAACTGGTTCCCAGTATGTTTCAGCCAGAGTGTTCATAAACTGTCTTTTTTTTAATATCTGACGATTTTCTGAATTATGAAACTCGTTGTTATTAAATCTGCTTCTGTCCTTATTTTGTTTTACTTAAAACTCAAATTTTACTGCATTTACTGAATTGATACCAGTTTCTTATAAATCAGCTGCAGTTTATTTATTATTGAGAAAACGTCTGGGTTTCGGTTTAAGGTATTTTTAGTGGTATTTTACTGAGAAGTTTCTCTTTAGCTTCATCCTGTTCCTGTGGGGAGAGCCGGTGAAGGAAAACACGCTGATGTCACTTCCAGATCTGAGCAGAAACGTTTGTCTTCCACCAAACTGCTCTGAAAAGTCCTTACATTTGTTGCACGTTTTGTTGTTATGAAGGACGATAAAGTGAAGAAGTAAATATATCTACAGCTGCAGACAGTCGTACTTCAGACTGTTTAAAACAGCCTCAGACTTCTACCCCACACAGACTGAAGGCAGCGAATCAGACAGAGTGTTTATCAGCGTTAGTCAGACTGAAGGATGGAGCTTTGTTCCGGTTCATCAGGCTGATTAGAATCAGCGCAGGTTGGAGGACGTCCTGTTTCCACTCCGTCGCTGAAAGGTGTGAGACATGAGGAGCGACACACTGAAAACCAGCTCACAGTGAAGACGTGGTGATGAAACGCTGGATACAGAATAAATGAAGTCAGTCACACGTTTATATCTATGAGCAGAGTTTCCCTTCAGATCACATTTAAACACGTTTCACTGCTTTTAGTGACAACACGACAGGACGTCATCATTTTCTACTACAACAGAAAAGCATAAATGGGTTTTAATAGACTCATTACATCTCCATAACTTGGTCGACTGCTAAATGAACTCTTAACTGCTCACATGGGCTCTTCTTTACACGATGTTGTTTGACCTAAACCTGGTCTGATGTGGAAAAAGCGCAGCAACCAGCGTCGTTTTTGAATTTTAACAAACACCAAGACGGTTTCACAAATCGAAGACTCCAGTTTAAAGACTCTTTAGTGGGCGATCTAGAGTTAACCGGTGTGCAGAGGTTTTGGAGCCAGACCTGAGGCCTGCACTAAGAAGCCAGATCAACATATCTAGGATATCTTTCAGAGATCCGGCTTGACTAACCCTAACAACCGCACTGATAACTGGTCAAATGACGGTGGTTATCAAGTCTGTATGTCAACCCGGCTTGTCTGATCTGAGTGTGAGCGTGTGCACATAAAATTATTATTATTATTATTATTATTATTATTATTATTGTTGTTGTTGTTGTTGTTGTTGTTATCATTATTTTGAAATCTGTTTGGTGGACCACAAGTGGTGACATCTCTATCTATCTATGTATCTATGTATCTATCTATCTATCTATCTATCTATCTATCTATCTATCTATCTATCTATCTATCTATCTATCTATCTATCTATATATTGTGGTTTTTGGTCTAATGTGGTCCAGATGTTTAGAATATGTTGTAAAATCTCCCTTATTTTTCATTTTCACAGTCACATAAAGGGCTCAGTTTACCTAAAATGTCAAATACAATTTTAAAGAACCCCTTTTAACAAACAGAGAAGATTAATTTGTCTCTGCGAGATTATCCAGTCCAGATTTTATTAGCTGGTATACTGTGGTTTCAGATCTAGACCCGGTCTAATGCGGCCCAGATGTTTAAAATAATCTTTTAAAAAATAAATTAAAAAGTGGTCAAATCTCTGTTATTTTTGTCCTCACAATCAGAATAAAGGTCTCAGAAATCAGAAGCCTTTTTTAAAAAAATTTAAAAAATTTTAAAAAAGCCTCTGTGGGACAATCTAGCCCAGATTTGATCTGTCTATATATAGACAGAGGGTTTTGGTCTAATGTGGTCCAGATGTTTAAAACAAGTTCTAAAATCTCCCTTATTTTTTTCATTTTCAGAGTAAAATAAAGGGCTCGCAGATAAAAATGTGTGTTTCAGACAGAACTCAGCAATAAAAGTTTACCTAAAATATCAAACACGGGTTAAAAATCATCAAAACATGAATTAAAACGCAGATTCCGTGTTTTTAAGGCGACTCTTCCTTAACTTTTCCCTTAACCGCCTGACCTGAAGCCGCGTCACGGTCATGTGACGGACTCTGCGGCCGCTGATTGGCTCCCTCGCTCCCTGCGGGGTCACATGTCTGGTGTGTTTGGTTTCACTTCCGCACTCCGCCGCCTGCAGACTGCTAGCTGCTGCGGCGTTAAAACACGTTATGAGTGAAAACGCGCCGATTATCGGGGCACAGACGCTGATTTAAACCTTCCGAGCGCTCGAAGAGAAACTTTATTCAATCCGCGCATCGAAACGTCGCGTTTTTATCAGCGAACAAAGCAACCAGGAAGCGACGTTAGCGTGAGGAAGCTGAGCAAGTTCAACCGGCGGCTGCGTTTTAACCTGCTCGACTGAAGCACTAATCCGCAGCCAGGAAGTCATGAAGGTGAGGACGCACACGGGGGGAAGTTCGGGTCCCAGATGGCGGTGGTTCTGCAGGAAAACCAGCCTGACAGTTTACTTCCAGACATCTGACATGTTCCTCCAAACACACCGAGAGCTCTTAGTTTTCAACACCCAGTTAATGCAGCTGCACGATTCTGAGCTCATATGTGACAGATGTAAAGAAATATCACCTTTTGTTTTAAGCAGATGACTTGAATAAGTGTGGAAATAATGACTAAATGACTGGGAGGGGTTTGCAAAGAAATAGAACTTGCAAAAGTGTGTTTCTGGGAATGTTTCTTTGAATATTTAAGAACTATTTGTACGATCAGGCATCACATTCAGGATGATTACAGGCAAAATATTAACATTTGCGTGACGTTTATGCTGCATGTGTTTGGTTTGTTTAATATCCTCGTTCCCTTCTTTTATTTACAGACAGGTTTATTATAAATAAAATAAAGAAATGAGCTCATTTCAGTCACATTGCTGGAGCTGCAGTCTCTTTTTGGAAAGTAGGAAACTGCAGTGTATGAGTTGAACTGGTCGTTTGAGGATATTTCAGACAGTACGAGTAGCTGGACTGATTGTAATGTGAGCAGATAAACTAACACAGAGGCTGAAGGACAAATAATCCGACGAGAACAACGATCAAACTCACAGCAGCTGCAGACACAGAAGCTGTTTTTTTTTCTTTTTTAAATTAAATGTCATCCTTTCTAAAACATTTTATCAAACTGATTTATTTCTGCAGCCAAAGCTGTCTTTTCAGAGTTTCATTGCTGCACACGTGGAACAAACTCCAAGAAGCGTTACAATAGAGGAAATGACCTTCTGTCGGACTTCTCTTGCAGATCAGTTGTTGAGAACTAGAAAAGCTAATATGGATTATTATACATCAGACTACGAGCAGCTGCAGAAGCATGTGCAGCATTTCAAGATGAACTTTATTGTCCGAGGCGTGGGAAGTTTGTCGTGGGCTGTTCACCCTCGCTGCAGCCAACACAAGCAGAGACAACACAGTTAATAGATAGAATAAATAAATACATCAAGTCAAAGCAGAATAAAGTGAATGTCATCATCTGATTACAGGTCAGTCGACAGCGTGGGACGATCTCATTTCTGCCATGTTTCACTTTCATGTGAGACATTACAGCAGAACTTCCAGAACTTCTTCCTGCTCTTCTATTCTAGTCTTACTTTAGTTTACTTATTTTATTTCAGTGTTGAGTCGTACTTCTATCTTATTGCTTTTCCACTTGAGTGGCTGCATTTATTCTTTCGTATCATTTAGTTTTTTTTCTGAACAACATCTGGCTCAAGAATTTCCTTCAGGATGAATAAAGTTTGAACTTATCGTAAAGTCGCTGCTGAACACTAGACGCAGTGCAACCTGACGTTCTCGTGTCTGGTCAGCTGTGAAAGTCAAAGTTTAACCACCAAACGTTTAACTTTTGAGCAAATCGTGATGTTGTACAAAAAAAATCCTGATTATCTTTTGAAAAGGAAACAGTTCATTGATTGTTGTCAATCCTCTGATTGCATCTAATGATTATTCCCACTGATTAATCTGTCAGCTGCTCTCTAAAATATCAGATAACGGTTTAAAATAAATAAGTAAATGAATGTGGACCGAAGTCCAAACTGAGTCTTGTTTTGTCCAAAGATCTTCGGTTTAGTGTCACAGAGGAGGAAAGAAACCAGAAAATATTCACACTGAAGAAGCTGCGATCAGAGAAATTAGACTGTTTCTACTGTTTTTAAAAATTAATCAAATCAGTCACTGATCTCGCAAAACAGTCAAAGATAAAATCAGTTAATCAGCGGAAGCTCCGGTTGACAAATCAGTTTATTTACTGACACAAAACAGTGTTGAGTTACCTGCAAATAATGATTATTACAGATTTATCTACTGATACCTGACTGATGAATTAATTTTACAATAAAATGTCAGCAAATGGCCAAAAATCTCACCTTTTATATTTAGATTTTTACATTATTTAGTTCATGCTGAAGCCCAAAGTTTAATTTAACGTCATTTATAAAGATTAAAACCTGCAAACCTCCATGTTTCAGCTGGAAAAAGCAAATGTTTGCCGTTTTTAAATTCTCCATCTGGTACCAAAATAGTTTGCTGATGAGTTCCAGCTGTGCATAAACACATCTGTGCATTTTCCATATTGTCCTGTTGATTTCAAATTAATAGCCAGTCGTTAAACTTGCTTGTTTGGTGTTTTATTTTGAAGGCGGTGTTAATAATCTTGTGTTCCAGGCTTGCAGTCGACCCGGTCGAGGCTCTGTCCTGCTCTGGACTCTCTGGGTCCAGCTGGTTCTGAGTGGAAGTGGAGTTTCCGCCGGCGACGCCACCAAGAACTGCAAACTCATCACCGATTCCAAGTCCGAGCGGAAAGCGCTGGAACGACTGGAGCCGCTGGTGAAGATTAAGTAAGAGACGAACCCGAGGCGAACTTCTCTGTTGTTCTGCGTCTCAGTTTTAAATTTTTTTTCTCTCATTTTGTGTCTCACTTTGGTAGTTTCACGTCTCTTTGGGACAGTTTTTTCTTGTCTTTGTCTTTTTTTGTCTCCCTTTTGTCATTTTCGGTCTCAGTTTTCTAGTTTTGTGTCTCATTTTGCCCTTTTTTGTCTCATTTTGATCATTTTAAGTGTCATTTTGTGTCTCATTTTGGTTGTTTTGTCTCTTGTTTGTGTCGTCTCATGTCTCTTTGTGACAGTTTTGTCTCGTCTCTGTCTTTTTCTTTTCTGCCTTTTGTTGATTTAGGTCTCGGTTTTCTCGTTTTGTGACTGGCTTTGGTTTTTTTTTTGTTATTTCGTCTTGTCTCGTTTGTCAGTTGTGCTCAGGAGCTCTGAATTTTTAGTTTTTTACAGAATTGGTTCGGTTCAGATTTGGTTCATTTTACTAAAAGAACCACACGGCTAGTCGAGTCATCTGGTGGTTCTTTCTGATTTTACCGTTTCTGGCTGATAATTGGTGTTATTTCAGTGATTTGTCTTTAAACTTCAGAGGGTTCATCAGTTCGGTTCTCCTTCTTTAACCCGATCAGCCATTCAGCCTTTTTGAAACCTTCTGTCTCGCATGTTATTGACCGTTCGCTGGACTTTGTTCTGGTGTTTGCAGCTTCACAGTGGAGTCCAAGATCGCCAATGAGAGCTACACGTATGTGTTCCAGCTGTGTGGAGACGCAGGAGGCGTCCCGGGAGCTGGAGTCATCCAGGAGGACAAGAAGACACAGAAGAAGACCATCATCGGCCGGTACAACACAACGCAGGCCATCGGAGGAAGTAAGACTCTGCAGAACATAAGAACTCGTATTTATTGACCCCCACGTCGCTCTGAGTGTCGATTTTAACTGTTTTTGACGTAGAATAGCAGCATGTTCACGAGCTTAATAAATCTGAAGGTTAAGAACCAAACCCCTTGTCTAGATCAGGAACCTTTTGGTTGACCGTCGCTTTTATTTTAATCATAAACACTTGATATTTAAAATGGAATCTGTGACATTTTAGAGAAATACGTCAAACACTTTCTGGGAAAACATTTTTAAAACGTCGACCCACTTTCAGCAGGTTTTTTTCTCACTTTGTGTTTGAACCAAAACATCGGAGGAACTATTAAAGATAAAAACCTGAGATGTTCTCTGTTGCTTCTCATCATGTCACTGATTCAGAACCTGTCACATCGGACAGTAGATCAATAAACTCTGATTCTGGGTGAGTTGAAAAATTGAAAATAATCAAAGAAAAGTTTCCTCTTTGAGCTCATTAACAAAAAAACCTGATAAAGCCGAAGTGAACCAGTGATATTATCTGAACCAGATGCAGCTGCTGGTCACAATAAAACAAAACTAAACATTAGAACACTTTAATATGAAACGCATATATACATATATACAAACATCAGAAGTTTAGTATAAGTTTGGCAACTGATGGAGCAGATTTGTTTCAGGTTTCTGTGAAACTGAAAATAGTTGAATATTTGCAGTGTTTGGAGACAAAATGACGACAAAGAAACACGAAAAATGAGACAAAGTGACAGAAAACTAAAAAAAAGAGACACAAAATAACCGAAATATTACAAAGTCGACACAAAACTACACAAAACAAAGAAAAATGAGACACAAAACTACACAAAACAAGACTTAAAATGAGACAAAAAAGGCCAAAATTAGACACGAAACAAGAAAAATTAGACAAAATGATAGGAAACAAAAAGGAGACATAAAATAACAGAAATATTAGACACAAAAAAGTACAAAGACGAGACAAAACTGTCACAAAGAGACATGAGACGACACAAAACTACACCAAACAAGACTCAAAATGCCGAAAATTAGACAAAAAAGGCCAAAATGAGACACAAAACTAGAAAACTGAGACCTAAAATGACAAAAGGCAGACAAAAAAAAGACAAAGCCAAGAAAAAACTGTCACAAAGAGACATCAAACAACAAAATATGAGCTAAATGAGACACAAAACTACACAAAACAAGACTTCAAACGATGAAAATGAGACCAAAAATAGGTCAAAATGAGACACAAAACAAGAAAACTGAGACCTAGGGCAGACAAAAAAGACAAAGACGAGACAAAGCTTTCACAAAGAGACATGAGCGGACACAACCAAGACACTAAACGACCAAAATGAGACTCAAAACTACACAAAACAAGACTCAAAATGCTGAAAATGAGACAAAAAAAGATCAAAATGAGACACAAAACACGAAAAATGAGACAAAATGATAGAAAACTAACAGAAGTATCACAAAGACGAGACAAAACTGTCACAAAGAGACATGAGACGACACAAACGAGGCTCAAAATGAAAAACAAACCTTCTGAAAGTGGAAATTTACCAAAACGTTTTTAAGTCGGACAGGATTTGATATAAGAAGTTAAAAACTCACAAACATCCACATTAGACGATTGGAGGGAAGTCCGAGGTGCTGGAGCAGAGCTAGTGGTGATGCTTTCGGTGACTGTGGCCTGGTTTCCTGCAGGCGACTGGGTGATGCTGATCTACGGACACGGCGACCACTACTCGGTCCACTGCTCCAAGGAGACGAGGCAGGCCATCGTCATGATCTCATGCGACAGGAAGATCGACATGGTAAAAGAAACGCAGTCGTCTCACAGAAAACATACGTAACATTCGTCTCTCTGAGCTGCCGGAACAGATCAGAATGTTTATGGAGAGTTTAGTGATTTCTAAACTCCTAATGCGCCGACTGAGGTCGTGACTGAAAACAGGTTTCTGAGTCAGTCGTCGGGAGTGGAGCAGCGACTCCATCACGTCCTGAACGGCAGCAGAAATGCAGAGAATCCAGACTGTCGGGGTTAAAGTGGATGCAGCTCGGAGGAGAGACGGGTTTAGACCGAACAGATTTGTACAAACTGTCCTCTGACGGAGCCCAGATGTGTTCTGTTTGTCCACTGAGGCTGTTTTACACGGATGTTTTCTATTAATCAGTTAGCAGCTGCTTTGATAATCAGTTATTCTGTCATTTTTTAAAAATCAAAACACTTTCATATGTCTGGTTTCTTTCCTCCTCTGTGAACATATTTGGACAAAACAAGAGACTTGAGGAAACTCTGATCCACATTGTTCTGCATCTACGACATTTTGGAGCCCAAACAGCTGATCGATTCATCCAGAACTTAATCATTAGCTGCAGCTGTTCTGAATGAATCCGGACTTTTAGCTCCGGTTTGGTCGCCTCCAGCAGATTTTCATTCAGTTGTAGTTGGACGGATGGAAACATGAGTAAAATAAGTCGAAGGAGAAGAAGAAATACGACAGTTTTAATCATTTAATGAGGATTAATGTTGACAACAGAGCTGCACAGATTAAATCAACTGTTCTGATTATCGGTTAATCAGTTTGAGTGATTTTTAATTTTAAAAAAAGTCTAAATTCTGTGATTGCAGCTTCTTAAACTGAAAATCTTTGGACAAAACAAGACATTTGAGGAAACTCCGGCCCACATTTTTCACCATTTTCAAACAGCTGATGGATAAAAGAAGAAAGAAATCAGTAATTAAAATAGTCGTCAGCTGCATGTTGTCGTATCAGCGTCATGTTTATGAGTCATGAAAGTATGAAGCAGATAAAAGAACGTTTGTGGTTAAATCTGTTGATAACGGAGCAGCAAAGAGTGATTAGATTTTGACTATTAAATTAATCTCCAACTTAATTATTTTTCAGTCAAAACAGTAAATTCTGTGATTGCAGCTTCTTAAATATGAATATTTCTGGTTTCTTTCCTCCTCTGTGACACTAAACTGAAGGTCTTTGGACAAAACAAGACATTTGATCCACATTTTCTGACATTTTCGAGCCCAAACAGCCGATCGGTGTCGGTAGATTTACATATTTCAAACATCGTCAGGAATCGTCGCTGACACTCGACTCTGCTGCTGCATCCTGTAAAAACAGCCCAGAGTCGTGGATGCAGAAGCCATAAACGGGCCTCGATGAGCAGAAAAACGGTGTTTGGGTCAGAAAGGAATCTGCCGGGGAACAGATCACGTTGCTGTGTGATGAGTTTGAGTCCGAACCGGATAAACAGCAGTCGGCTTCCTGGTTCTGCTGCGTCGCCTACACAGCGACTCGTGTTTCCGTGTGTTGACCTCCGTGTCTGTCTGTGTCTCAGGGGCCGCTGGAGGTGGTTCTGGAAGACCGGGACCGGCTGCACGAGTGCTTCTACCTGTTCGAGCTGGACGCCAGCGCCGTGTGTCCGGCTATCGAGTCCAAACTCAGCACCGGTTCCATCATACTCATCATGTACGTAGAGACGCTTCAAAGTCACGCTGTCGAGAAAACAGAAGATAAAACTCTGACCCGCCTTCAGCAGGTTGTGAAACGAGGAACTATTTAAGATAAACACCGTAAATGTTCTCTGTTATTTCTCAACATGTCATTGATTTAGAATCTGTTATATCGGACAAGTAGATCAAATAATCAACAGAACCTGAGAAAGCAGAAGTCAGTCAGTGATGTTTTCTGAACCTCGTGTAGCTGCAGGTCACAGTAACACAAAACTAAACACTATAACACTTTAATATGAAATATTTGGTCACAAACATGGAAAAAAGTACATTTATTTGAGCTTTCACAGCTGATTAAGCAGATTTGAAACCACAAAAGCTAAAATATGGGTAGAAAGTGTTTCTTTGTGGGAGATAAAGACAAAACTAAAACAGGCCCAGACCTGTAATTATTCATAGTTCATGATGACGAAGTTTGAAGCAGATCAGAGACGCTCGAGATAAAATAACTACAGTCGTGACTCGATAATTCGACCCTTAACAATCCTAAACCTGCTATCTGACAGGTTTTCAGGAAAAACCAACAGAACCCATAAAAACAGCCTTAACATAGCGACAGCCTTGGATTGTGACTCCGACATGACATTTAATGTCACCAATCAGGATGACGGCGTATTATCTGACTGAACAATCCCACAGATTGGCTACGTTCACACTGCAGGACTTGATGCTCAATGAGGATTTCTTTGTGACTTCCTTCACGTTTCCAGTTCAATGCGACTTGTATGTGATCTGCTGAGTGAACTTCATACGACCCAAAAGTGTCCCGCATGCGCAGAAGAGGACACGACGACGTCACACGCAGCGAGCGTGCTCAGTGTTTATGGAAGTAAACATGGATGGTAACGGTGGAGCGTATCTGCCACTCCCCCGCCGCCACCGATGGAGGAAACAGAAGTGTGAGCGCTAACTAAACTAGCATCAGCAGCCAAGTACTGCCTGTGTGTTCTGGACACTTCCACCCCGTCAGAGTGCTGCCCCGGGGTGGAAGGGTCCCCCGACCGCACCGAATGTTCTGATATTCATCATTAACTGGGCCTGAACATCCAGAGAGCAGAAAGTTCTACTGGGACCAGCCCTACTAGTTATTATAACAACTATGAACAATAATGAACAACTAATGATCCTTCCAGCATCAAGCCCTCCTCGTATCTGGACCTCCGTCTGGACAATCCCACAGCCTTGATATCCGACATAGAAGAAGGTTTTACATTTAGTGTCGGATTATCGAGTCACAACTGGACTGAGTTCTGACTGATCCTGTCTCTGGTGTTTTCTCAGTTCTTCATTTAGAACCTAATCACTGTTTTTGTTGCCCTTTTGCTCCTCCTGATTGATTGATTGATTGATTGATCGATCTCCTGCAGTGCCGTCTGCGTCCTGGCCGTCTACCTGATCGGAGGCTTCCTGTACCAGCGGCTCATCGTCGGCGCTAAAGGCATGGAGCAGTTCCCCAACTATGCCTTCTGGGTGGAGGTCGGCAACATGACGGCGGTGAGCGTCTCGTGTTCGCTTCATAACGTCCTTTTTCCCCAAAACCTCCGACTAACCCCTTTTATTTTTGTCTCCCACCGACAGGACGGCTGCGACTTCGTCTGCCGCTCAAAAAGCCGAGACGATGCCCCGGCGTACCGAGGCGTGACGGCGGAACCACTGGAGGAGGAGCCCGAGGAGAGGGACGACCACCTGCTGCCGATGTGACCGGAAAGCTCCCGCGTGATGCAGTTTCCCCTCAGAAGGAGCCGCCGGCCGACACAAGTCCTCCCTCTGTTGACTCTGGTCGTGTTTCCACTTGTGCCTCGGCAGCTGCAGTCTGTTACTCAGACCTGCCTCCTCGTCCTCCCCTCCATCCGCCCCGACGGTGATTCACCCACAGAGACTCTTCCATGGAAGTCTGGCAGCAGAGGAGGACGGTCGGGGAGGCCGGATCTCGATGTAAACTCTGACATGTTTGTTGTTGTTTTTTTTCCCGCTCGGCTCGTGATTGTCGGTCCTGAAGTCCACAACACTCACACAAAGTGCTTCTGCTCGTTTGATTTGGCTTTAATCTTGCTTTGCTTTCCACCAGAAGGTCGAGTTTTAAGCGCAGCGACTAGAAACCAAAGTTTTCCTTCCTTTCGTTACTGAAGTTACTGAAATCTGAGCTTCGCAAACAACTGCTGAACCCACACAGCGAACAGATGAAACTCCACATGACGCGTCTTTAAACCAACGCTTTGCAGCGAGTGCAACTGCTGAATAATTTAAAAACAATAAAACATCACAATTCTGCGTCTGCGGCTTGTCATTCGGCTAAAGTTCCAAATTGCATTTCTTGAGAATAATTTTTTTCTTTATAAAAATAAAACAAAGCTGCAGCGAGTGAAACTGCTGAGTCATTTTTTAAAATAAAAAAACATCTAAATATTTTCTTGTTTATTTCCTCTTCTGTGACAGCAAACTGAATTTATTTGACATTTTCTAAATAATTTTCTGCCATTTTAGAGACCAAACAATTAATCCAGAAAATAATATAAAATATTAAAAATATTATATCCGGTGAAGTCCAGGTGGGCGTTCATGAACTCCGCTGTTCGTGGTTCATCATTTCAGGAGGCGTTTCGTGGAATAAATGAACAGTGTAATGGTGAATATTATGGGATGTAAGTCGACTGAAAACATTCAGCTGCTTCTGCGTCGACACCAACGTGTTACAGTTTTGAGGATTTCATTCACAGGATTTGTAATATTTTTTACATAAATCTGATTATTCGTGCTGCTACAAACTAAACACGGCTTCTCTCTTGTTTTTGTTTTTTTGGGGAATTTGAGTTTCGCCGTCTACTGTTCGTTTCCTTCGTCGTCTCTGGTTCCATTTGTTTCGTGCTTTCATGGTTTCTTTGTTTCGTCCTGGGTTCTGCTCCGGACGGCCTCGAAGCCTCCGGGTCCACTCGCCGTGAAAGAAGGTACCTTTAATACTGATTACAAGTCCCTGAACTTTCTGTTTGTTTTCTGATTCCATTAAACAATAAAGGATAAAGCCGGTTTATGCAGTCGTCTTGTCGTGCTTTCAGGTGGAATATAAATGCACAATACGTTTAAATGACCTTCAGCATCTGTATTCGTTTTCTCTGCAGATGTTTCCAAGAACAGAATCGGGTTCAAGACTAAAAACACAAATTCACTGGGAAACCTGATTCAGAGAGTAACCTGCATCACACATGGAAGAAGAAACGGATAATAATTTACAGTCCATTTCACTTTAAACAACTGAATTGATTTTATCGGCTCAGAAAACGAAAATGACGCCCTCACATCTGTCACGGTTTAAGATGGAAATCAGTCGTATGAACGTCTTTTATCTGCTGAGAATCTTTCCTGGATTTCATTTGCTCACATTCCAGGAAAGTGCTGCCGGAGGCTCGGTGTTTAGCACCGTCGCCTCGCAGCTAGAAGGTTGCCGGTTCACAATCACATCTGGAGTCCCTCAAGGTTCCATCTGAGGGCCCATTTTGTTTATTTTGCTTTGTGTTTTTCTTGTTTTCTGTTA
>NW_007578805.1:224064-225608 GCF_000690725.1 Stegastes partitus | reverse complement strand
GAAAAACAATCAAAGCCGTCATGAAGAGCTCCGTCTCTGAGCTCATTAACAAACAACCTGATAAAGCAGAAGTGAACCAGTGATATTATCTGAACCACGTGTAGCTGCAGGTCACAGCAACACGAAACTAAACATGTAGAAGACTTTAACATGAAATATTTGGTTGCAAACATGAAAACACGGTTATTTTAGTTAAACTTTCAGAGCTGTTGAGCAGGTTTGACAATCTGTAGCGTAAAAACAGAAACACTATACATAGAATTCTACTTTATAGACATTTTTCCAGGTTTTAATATTTAATAGTTTCTGAGATGTTGACGTTCAAACAGCCTCTGAACCACAGTTTGATTTTCAGTTTACTGTCTCCTCCCTAAATCATAAAAATGTTCTACTTCATGTCTGTGAAGATCCTCAGTCCTCCAGGTCACGGTTATTCTCATGGATTAGTCGTAGCAACTGGACCTGCTTGAGTTCCTTGAAGACGTTCCACCTCTCATCCAAGAGGCTTCATCGGTTCTCACTGACTAGTTCCAGATACGGAAATCCTTCAGGAGCCATGAACACCGGAGTTAATGGCTCCTGAAGTCAGAGCTGATGAAGCCTCTTGGATGAGAGGTGGAACGTCTTCAAGGAACTGAAGCAGTTGCTACGATTAATCTACGAGAACGTTCTACTTCACCTTCTCCTACTTTATGTCCCTATTCTGAGTGAAGTCTTAGTCCGGTGTCATCAGTTTGTACTCATCTGAATGGAGTTTCTCCATCTCCTCCTGTCAACGTCATAACTCCACCGTCTCTTCCTCTCGTTGCTCTTCTTCTCTCCAACCTGAGGTCCAGTCACCGGGTTCTGGTGGTTTTCCATCTGCTGCACCTTTCATCAGAACTGACAGCTGATCGTTTCCACGATGACGAGTCTCAGAAACTCACACTTCCAGAGTATGACAGATGACAAATCTTAAAACTTAATGCTCCTGTCATCCACAGGGTGGAGGTTTTCTGTGTCACTCTTCTTCTTCAGAAGTCCAAGTTTGTTTCCGCTGAGGAGTGTGCGGTTCTGTAGAACTGCAGCTCGGTTTAAGGACCAGCGTGGATTAATTTGCACAGAGAAACTTATTAATGTCTAACTTTACCCACAGAAGGGATCTTTTTAGACGTTAAATCAAAGACGACCCATTTTGTCCGCCTGGATGAAGCAGAACTGGTCCAATGGCGCCACTGTGTGGTCAGAGGTGGGATTACAACAGAATCTGCAGCTTCTTTTTTCGCTGCCGCCCCTCTCTGGCAAACTGGATTATAGTCTGCTTCAGTTTCTACATCTGAGAGGATTAAATACCGATGATGAATGATTTTAGTAGAAACTGCTGTGACCAGGACGGACGGAAAGAAAGACTCTTCACTATATGAAAGATATGAAATAGAAAGATTTGATCAGTTTATTGGACTTTTTAGAAAGTTCCTGATCCACCTTGACCTTAGTTAATCGTAATTAGCTCAGAAAAACTTGTTAAAACTGTTTTAAACATGTAACAGCAGCAGCTACTGAGA
>NW_007578805.1:213761-223577 GCF_000690725.1 Stegastes partitus | reverse complement strand
GTCAAACCCCAAAGTGACAAATGTCTCGTTTTGTCCAAAGATCTTCAGTTTACAGGAAAGAAACCAGAAAATATTCACATTGAAGTAGCTGCAAACACTGAATTTGTCTTTAAAACGTTGCAGAACACGTTGGTTTCCATCCTCCTGCTATGAAGGAGGAAAGAAAGCAGAAAACATTCACAAATAAAAAGCTAAAATCAGAGGATTCAGAGTGTTTTCATTTGTAAAGATGACTCCTGTAACGCATCCTGAGGCTCCGTTTATGCTCCGACTGCACCACTGCTCCTGTAAAGTCTCGTTCAGGTGAGAACAAAGTTCCTACTCTGGATTTTGTGCTTCTGAGCCACATAAAAATCACCGGACGAGTCTCGGCTTGACTTCAGTAGAAATGCACCACGTTTGCTTTGTGAAATGAGCGAGTCGGACGCAGCAGAGTTGGTAAAGAACGTCTTTAATTAAATCTGCCCTGTGTTTAGTGAATCATTAACGCCAAACAGGAGACAACAGAGCAGGAGACCAGCTTCAGGTCTTCACGTGGGAGAAGTTGTGCGTGTTTCAAACTTAAGTAACTTGAGCGGTTAAGTTCTGAACAGTAACGATGCCGGGAGTGACGATGACCTTTAGGCACGGTACAGAGGTAAAGGTTCAGGTAACAAAACGTCCACACTGGCGCCGGCCCGGTTCAGATCTTTCCTGGGAAGCTTCCGTTCTCTATCTGCTCGTCCCATTTGCCGACCTGAAGGAGACGAGAGAGGAAACGTCAGCAGAGCTCAGATTTATTTACACCCATCACAGTTCAGGTTTACTGTGGACAGAAACATGAGGCGTCTTCCACCTGAACGGTCGATCGATTTTAAATCAAAAATGCGATTTGAAAGAATAAAGTCAGCAAATCACAAAAGCTGCAAGTTAGGATCGATGTTACTCAGCCGTTGTGTCGATGGTTTGACTCTCCATCACGTTTTAAAGTTCAGCGAAGCTTTAAGATCAAATCACAAAATCCGTCAGAAAAATCAGTTTAATAATTTCCTGAATCGTTCATCAGACAGTTTCTAAACTCAAAACAAAGATCAAAGTTCACCCAAAGCAGATGTGCAGCTCAAACTATACCAATTTATTCTATAAATAATTAATTAAACTACACATAGCTAACTGTTCTGTGCTTATTTTAGTTCAATTTTAATTTATTTTCTATTGGAAAGCACTTTGTAACATTTGTTTTGAAAAGTTCCTTTATAAATAAAGTTTTTTATTATTATCATTATTATTACCATTATTATTATTATAACTAATAAATAATAATCAATCACAGAACAAAACATATATCAAGGGCTGGATAATTTTGGGGAAAAAAAACATCAAAGAAGGTAAAATCATTTATTTAAGACTAAAAATGACTCAAACTGATGAATCGATCAGCTGTTGGGTCTCTAAAATGTGGATCAGTTTCCTCAAATGTTTTGTTTTGTCCAAAGATCTTCAGTTTAGTGTCATAATATAAATATAAATATTCACATTGAAGAAGCTGCAATCACAGAAATGAGACGTTTCTTTACAAAAAATACTGAAACTGATTAAAAAACATTCAGAAAACTGCAAAAAAATTAAAAAGTCAGTGCTTCCCAAAGCCAAAGATGAAGTTTTCTGGTAAAATATTCACATGTGGGAAGCTGCGATCACACAATTCGGACTGTTTAAAAAAATACAAACGAATTGTGATTTTCTGACAGATACTGAGATTAACTTTATGGTCATTTTTAAACAGTGTTAAAGGCGTGACCGTCACATCAGGAGGAATCTGTAAAAAACCACCTAAACCAGTTTAAACTCTGCATCAGATGCTGCTAAACATGTGCGATGGGACTAAAGTCAGCCGAAGCAGGAACACTGAACAACGTGCAGCATAATCGAGCCTTTAAATGTTTCATCTGCTCAAATTAAATCATTAAACCACTGAATTACAGCGCTGGCCTCAATATTTAGTACAAATCGATTCATGTGTTGGTGCAGATACGATTCTCTGTGAACTCACCCAGCTGGTGGGGCAGAGGCTCTTGTAGACCCTCTGGTACCAGTCGCAGGGCGCCACATCCTGGTCTCGGGCTGACAGGGCCTTGTTGCACCTGTGGAAGTCTGAGGCAGAAATAACAGGAGAGGTCAGGGGTCACGGAGACCAAAGAGGCCCGAAGGACAAACAGAAACCAGCGTGTCGCCCAACTAGGAGCTGATCGTTGTTGTCCGTTCGATCAGCAACGCGTCAAAGCTTCTATGAATAACAAGCCGGGGAAGACGTTTCCGCAGCAAAGCGTCACCGTTAGACTCTCAGGTGTGCTGTGTATATTTAAGGGCAAAATGTATACAAGGCTGCTGAAACTTTTACTGGAGCACCTCTGACTTAAAATAAAATCCACCTGTAAGTCAGAATTCTAACACTCACAGTACAGATGCTGTAGAAATACGCAGCAACACTCACACACAATCTCACAGTTTCCATCTCTACAGTACATGTCTTTGTGTGCTTTAAGGTTTCTTCACGGGCGTAGATTCATTCATAGACCCAACAACACCTCAGACGGAGAAAGTTTTTCTCTCTGAAACTGTTCTGAATGTGCAGAAAGGTTTGAAAGTGAGCAGGAATCTCGCTGAAACACATCTTAAACCCTGAAATTTGAATTTTTCTTTGCATGAAAATATTTCCGCCATAAACTGATTCCAAAAAGAAGCAAACCGGTGCAGAAACGTCCACCTGCAGGAAAGAAAAGGAAAGCTATAGACACTGAAAATATCTCAGGGGAGAATCCGTCGTCTCTGCATCGACGTGGCTGCAACTGAAACCTTTCTCTGGATTCATTGATCAGTTGTCGAGTCTCTGAAATGTCAGAAAACGGCAACAAAAAAAAAAAAAAAAAAGTGGATCGTGTTTCCTTAATTGCCTTGTTTTATCCAAAGATCTGCCAGACTCTAAAATCTCCTGGAGGAGACCCAAACCGGAGCTAAACATCTGATTTACTTCACAATGTGTTCTGATGAAGGTTCACTCAAGGGCAAAGAGCTTTAGTTTGCTGTCATAGAGGAGGAAAGAAACCAGAAACTATTCACATTGGAGAAGCAGGAACAGAATTTAGCTTTTTGTTTCCCCTCAAAAACGGATTAATCGATTATCAAGGTAGTTGGAGGTTAATTAAATAGCTGACAGCTAATCGACTAATCGTTGCAGCTGTATCTGATGTGTCAAACTAAACATCTTCCTGTGGGGTTTTTAGTGTGTGTCTTTATTGATCGATTGATTATTAGTTATTGATCCACGTCCTCACCCAGATAGTTCTGGAAACAGTTGCGGGTCTGGTTGGTGTTGGGGAACCGGGCGTCGAAGGGAGCGGTCCGGTAGTTTTTGATCTTCTCTCCGATAGTCTCAGACATTTTTAAAAGGCTTTTGACAGATGATGCTGGAAGAATAAGACACGGAAAATATTAATGTCCAGCTGACAGGTTTGAAACAACACAGCAGCAGCATCACCTCAGTTAGCTACATGGCGTTAGCTCGCTAAGCTACACTGGACGAGCTTAGCTTTGTTTACAGAAAACAAATAAAATACAACTTCGAATAAACATGAGAAAGCTTTAACTCTGAGTTGAGTCTCTAAAAAACAGCGACACATCCATACAGCTTTAGCGTCGGTTAGCATGTGTAGCTCAGGCAGCTAGCTCGGCTGTTAGCCTAGCTGTTAGCTTAGTCGTTAGCTCGCTTGCTAACGGTCTGACTCCGGCCGCCGGCGGACACGTTCAGCTCCGCTCGATTTTCTTGGAGCTTGAGTGGATTTTAAACGCCACAAAGTCTGAAAAGAGACACGTGAATGTAATTTAAAAAATACCAGAATAATGCGGGGTTACCTCAGCTAACCTTGTTGTGTCCTCTCCACAAACACGTCCTTCCTGTCAGGCGCGCAGGGGCTGCTGGGAAATGGGTCGGTGGTAGTAGCACGTGACAATAACAGCTCAGTTCCTTCAGGATTTAAAATCAGCTTTAATCGCTTTTATTGATCTGCCACGATGGTAACAGCGTCTTGTGTCCACTAAATTGTGCTGCTTTTGGTTTGTTTGCTTTTTGCGGCCACACCAGAACCAAATACCATCAGAACCAGTGAAGGAGAACCGGGTCAAAGTGGAAGGTCAGAGGTTTAATTAACCCTGTTCAGGACTTCCCTGTGGCCGTACGTAGGAGGGCTATCGAGGTCCACTTTTATACTAAGTTAAATACATTTTCTGATAAGTTGGCTGCTGGTGCTGAGCAGACAAAGGTTTAACCCTGGAAGTAGCTCTGGGAAAAATCCCACCGCAGTATTTATTATTTTTCTTTGATCTGTGCTGTAAATAAATAATACAGGAATTTTCAGCAGCTCAGAATCAGAATCAGCTTTAATGGCCAAGTATGTACACAACATACATGGAAGTTGGTTCCGGCTGTTGGTGTGGCCCCGGGAATGAGCAAGGAAAGAACAACAATAAAGTAAAATAACTATAGAAAGAAAAATAAGATAAATAATAATAATAAAAATAAAATAAGATAAATAGATACAAGAATGTGCACATCGAGCAGGAAAAAAACAACTCGAATGGTTCTGTTTGTAAAGTGTGAATCATTTTAGGATGATTGTTGGGATTTTTTATGGGCGTACATCTACAGAGAAAACATAAGAATAATCTAAAACAAGTGGGAAAAGGACATTTGGATCCTTTCTCATATGATGAAACACTGGCAAAGGCATCCACAATGTGTATGTACTTGCTTTGGATTCATTCAGATCTTTGAATGATCAAACTAACAACAACTGCAGACGGAGAATCGTTTTTTATTTCATCCTTTCTGTAGCTGAAATATTTCCAATTGCAATTTCCAGAGTTTCTCAAACAAGGCCTGCTGTAAAAATCTTTTTATCCTTCTTTAATTTCTACTTTTAACGTTCTGCACCAAAACACCCTGCTGGAGTCGGCGGATGTGAAAACCTGCCAGACAGTTAAAATAAAACTCTGCAGCGACGACTGCAGGTGAACATGAGACGCACAGAAAGTCGGGCAGCAACACAAAAGCAGATTTTGCTCAACAATATTCCTACGAATGTCTTTGTTGTCATTGCACAAGTAAAACTGGATCCTTTAGCAGTGAAAAGAGCATCGTAAGTAACACAAGTGTTAAGTGTAGGAATAGTGCAAAATGTGCATTTGGAGGACTAAAGTACGATAAAGTGGCCTCTAAAGGGACACAAACTAAACTGTTCTTCAGACATGATGTTGCACAAGGTTTAATTCATGCAGCTGGACGGATGTCAGGTGTGTCTCAGCAGGTGGAGGAGCGACAGGACGAACCAGAGGACGGAGGAGAAACCTGTGGCAGCACCAGCAGCAGGGAACCAATGACACCACGACAGGAGCGGTCACATCCAGAAAATGTTTGCCAGCTGAAAGGAAATGTGTCATCAAAGGACTTTACAGGCTTCTGGAAACATGAGAGTTCAGCGGTTTCTACATGACAGGTGAATTTACTTGTGGTTTGAGGGACTCGAGTCCGACCTGAGTCACGAGTTTGATGACTTCCACTCGGCTGACGGAGCAAAAGGGCTTCGATTCTGTCGCTGTGACAAAAAACGGCGACTTAACGTGTTTATATAAGGCTTAAAACGAGCCCGAAGATGCTGCTTTTCAATCGATTTTGAACCAATTAAATCACAAAGGCTGCAATGTAGGATATGCAAAGTTAAAAAAAAAAAATACTTATCCCCTCAGAAGTTTATCCTTTTATTGGTTTTCAGGATTTTTTTTGACAAAAATGTACAAATAAAGACTTATTTTGTGTTGAAGTGAAAACAGGTTTCTACATCAATTAATTAAAAATACAAAATGTAGAATATGTAAAAATCCTTTTAAAGTGACTCATCGAACTGAACGCAGCCGGTCGGTTCAAGAAGTCGCAGTTAAAACTGCGTCCTGAACAGGGTTAATTAAACCTCTGACCTTCCTAAAACTTTTTAAAATTTGTAAAAAAAAAAAAAAAAGGGGTTAAATTTGTTTTTACAAAATTTGTAAAAAACAAACAAACAAAAACATTGTTGATTTTTTCAAACAAGATTTTTAAAAACAAAAACCAATCTTTTTTTTTTTACAAAATTTGTAAAACAAAAAACAAAGCAAAACAAAAACAGACCAAAACAACAACAAAAAAACAGTGTAAAACATCTTTTGCAAAATTTGTAAAAAGAAAAACAAACAAACAGACAAAACGGTGTTAAAAATCCCTGTTAACAACTGCTGGCTTTTCAAAATAAAATGTACTTATATAAATTATACTTTGTGTATAATTAAAGCGGGACACATCAACCGGCAGAACCTGCGTTGGCACAAGTTCCTTCTGAGATGTTCTGGTTGTTAATAGTCTGATTTCAGTGCGTGGTTTTCGACTTGTGTATCTGCTGTATCGTTATTTCAGCTTCCTGAGGAATCTGAACGTGTTCGTTGTGTTTCTACACATCTGCACCGTCCTCACCGCCATGTCTCATCTCATTTTGCTCACCTTTAAATGAATCTGTTCTCTGCTGTAGGTCGATGGACTGCTTCGAGTCTCGCTGATAAACTTCTGGGTTTCGGAGGATGGAGGCTCTGATGCTGGACTCCTCGACGTCTCCTTTCTCTTTCCTCCTGTTCAAGTCCAGGTCAGAGGTCACAGGTGTCTCCTCGGAGCTTCCTGCCTCGCCGGGTTCGCTTCCTTCATCCTCTGTCCAGCAAAACCTCACTCCGGGTCTGTATTCTGTCTCATCAGAAACCACAGCAGCCACAATCTTTAGAAGAATCTTTATTAGGAAACAGCGACCCCATGGTTCTGTTTAATCCTGAAACCGGGCATCTGAGCTGTTTTGTGGTTTAATATAAAGGCCGTAATCTCCCCAACAAGGCCTCAACCAGCAGTATGAGTGTAAATGTACCCTTCCCTCACTTTCTAGCAGCCTGTCCCCCGCTCTCTCTCTCCCAGTCAGGATATAGGTGTTGTCCACAGCAGAGGAAGGAAATTCTGTCACTTAGAACAATGGGCCCGTTTCTCTATCTATAGACCCAGAGAGCCGGAGGAGGCGAGAATCTGGTTCAGCTACAGAGAAACGAGGAGGTCTGAGCCGAAAGGAGACGAACCAGAGGACGGTCGGGACTGAAGGCGCCGCAGGTCGAGGAGCTGAGGCCTTTCAGAGATGGATTTTCACCGTGAGGAGACAGAAACGCTCATCAGGTCGCTTTAAAGTGTGCGTTTGAGTTTAGGTGGAGACGGACGATCAGGAAACGCCGCCAAGGGACCAGAAGCAACCGTGGGTGAGTTTATCCCAACTGGAAAAGCGTTCGGAAGTCTTTCTGGTGTTTTGAGTTGTCAAAACGCTGCAGAGCTTCAGGAGAGAAGAATAAAAATAAAAAATACAGATTTTTCCCTGTTTTATCAAATTACAGATTACAGGTGGTAAAATCACAGGAAAAATATATTTATTCACACATTAACCATTAAAAAAGAAAAGGGTGAAAAATCAGGCTGAAACTGTAAATAGTTAGCATTTTTGCTAATAGTAATTTTACCATAAAATGACGTATTTTTACTGTATTTAAATCAGCAAAGAATATTGTTTAATAAATACATTTTTAAATAAAATCTAAATTAAGGACTAAAAAATACACTCCATATATGTTTTTTCTTTTTTTTAAATGTAATTTTACAGATTTTTCCTGTTTAATTACAGAAAAAAGTATTAATTTACATGTAAATTGTAAAAAAAAAAAAAAGAAAAAGAAAAAGAAAAAAAAAAAAGTCCAGATAAAACGTGAATATTTTTCTAAATGGAAATTCAATCTTTGACAATATGTGACGGTTAAATTCCACTTTTTTTAAAAAACCATATTTAATATAGCAAAAACAAAAAAGAAATATATAAATATATGTATTTATTATGTTATTTGAAAGACAAATTTTGCATATTAGAGATTGAAAAAGTAAATGCTGTTTTATTCATTTTGTTCAATTAAAGATAATATCCAGTAAAAACCACTGAAAAAATGTTGACTGTACAAAAAAGGGTAAAAACCGTAAATATTGTTCTACTCAGAAATGTTTTTGGATTTAAATCAAAATAAAATAATTTTCAAAAGAAAAAAATATGTACAGTAACATTTAGTAAAATCGCAGAAAAAAATAGAAAAATTGTAAATTAAATAAATGAAATAAATAATGTCCACATTAAAAATGTGTTCTTACAAATATGATTCTTTTTTTTTTTTTTACAACATGTGACAATAAAATTACACTTTTTAGACTGTGTTTTTTTTTAAAAAACAAAAATATGTATATTTTAAAGACAAATTATGTATATAAAAGTTTTTGTGAATGTAACAGTTTTGTTAAATTGCAAAAATCAAAATAATATTTAAAAAATCTATTAATTTATCCTTTTACAATCTGCGATTATGAAATTACACGGTTCTACTGAATTTAAATCAGCTGAAATATCAGCATTTTACAGATGTTTGTCGTTTTTACGTTTTTTTGAATATGACAGTATTTTACTTATTTTTTTAGGCATGCTATTTCAGCTTTTTAAACGAGATTCATTGTCGGTGTCGGAGCTCGTTAAAGCTTTCAAACAGACCCTCGGTGGCGGTGGTGGCGGCCGGCTGAGATGTGACCTGGCTGTCGGTAGTTTTCCACAGTGATTCCCTGTCAGCCTCACATTGTGAGCGTAGGTAACAGAAAGCCAAACTGCGGTGGTAATTTCCACAGCGCATGACTGAGGAGCGGACAGGCGGTGACCTTTGAGTGGGTTTTTCCCTGTTTCACCGCGACAGCTGGACCCGAGTCCTGCTAACATGCTTCCTGTTTGAGAATGGGAAACACACTGGGACTCTCAGGGGCTGCGGGGGCGGTTCGGCCTCTTTTCTGTTGCTTTCCAGCATGTTGACAACCTGCTGTAGGTATCCTGTTGATATTTTGGATGGTGACTTCACTCCATTGTGTTATTGTTCGCCGCTGACACACATCCTTCGCTGTAATGTGGAGGCAGGTCGGAGGAAACGTCCAAATATCTCCAATTTCTCAGTAATATGTGTGGTTTTTTGTTTTTTCTCCTCAGATGGAGGGGTCTGGAAGTCCTCGCTTCAGAAAGCTGCACTTCCCAGTGGGTTTGTGGATCAACTCCCCCAGGAAGCACTTTGCCAAACTGGGTGGCCGGTGGCCCAGCGCCATCTCTGTCAAGTCAGTCCCCAGTCACTTTGTGCCCAGTTAGAATCAGCACCTGAGAGTGTTCAACAGCTTGAACTCATTTTCTGCTCCCGGCTCATTCCAACTCATTTTTCACTAAAGAAATGAAACAAAACCAAAACAAACTGAAGCTCTGAATTGATTATTTAATTCTGAAACCAGCCAAACGCCTTCTGTTCACTCTGACACACTTAGAATGCTATAAACCGCAAAAAATAAACAACGAAAACTTTGATTGTTTATTTTACAAAAACGTAAAAAACCTGGATTAAACAACGAGTCCGCAGACGTCACCGACGCTGGAGCTCCTCATATTTAACTATTTACAGCTTCACAAACTGTCCTTTTGGTCATTTTTTGTGTTTGGGGGAAAGTTTCTATCTTTGTTTTCACTTTGTGTCTCCTGTTGGTAGTTTTCCATCTCATTTGTGTTGTTTTGTGTCGACTTTTTGTCTTTTTGTCTCTTGTTTGTCTTTTTTTTTTTTAATCTCATTTCTGTGCTTTCATATCAGGCCTTCATTCTAGATATTTAACGATCC
>NW_007578805.1:211349-212455 GCF_000690725.1 Stegastes partitus | reverse complement strand
TCATGCTGGGTGTATCTCCAACAGCTGGCTCCTCTGTTCTGTGGTTCTGATCCATGCTGGATTTATTTATTGATCCAGTCGGTTGGGATTATTTTAGATAAATCTATAATTTTGAACAGGTTTCTGGTCACATTTTGGTCAAGACTTTCTAAATGAGCTTCCATTCTCTGCTGTAACCTGCAGTTCAGCTAAAAACTCACAATGTTTTGTCACATATCTGAAGGATTTTTTAAATGTTTAAAGAATCTGGTGCAACTTTTTCAGTGAAACATGTAGAATAAAGTGACTTTGGTGGGATTTTAAATTCAGCGTTGGTACTTTTATCCCAACGGAACCTCACGTCACACATGATTAGTTCAGGGACTGTCGGGAAGTTGGACGTTACAGTTTCTGGCTGATTAAAGGGGCTGTTTTGGTGACTTTTTTTTTTTTGAAGATAACAGCCCTTTCAGAGGGTTGAAGTAATCTTATCTGCCTTCCAGTGTCATTAACATCCTCCCTGCAGCCTTCCCCTGTTTTATTTTAGTCCTTGTTGTTTGTCCGTCATAACTCACAGCTGACTGCTGCTTCCTCTCCGCTCCGTCCGTCTTCCTTGTTTGCAGGTCGACCACCAGCTCGGACGCCGCCTCCCTCCACGACGCCCCCTCCGCTCCTTCCTCTTCCCTTTCTACCTCCACCCCCTCGCTGGCGTCCCCCGCCCCGTCCCCGTCCCCGTCCCCGGCCTTCCTCCGGCCGCGGCCCGCCGGGCCCCAGTCCCGCACCAAGCGCCTTTCCCACCTCTTCCTGCGGGGGCGCTCCAACAGCGACCGGGACCGGGCGGTGGGCGAGCGCGAGCGGGAGGTGTGGGCCCACTCGGCCGCCCCGTCCTCGCACCACTACCTGCCCCCGGCCTCCTCCTCCGCCCCGGGGCTGATCAAGATCTATGGTGACGCCCTGTCCAGCGGAGCCAACTACCGCTCCCTGCTGGCCAACGTCCACTCCACGGCCCGGCAACTCATCGCCCAGGTCATCACCCGCTACACCGAGAGGGAGCGCGAGGAGACGGACGACGCAGGTACCGGCTGACCTCCATCACTGGATGTCTTATCTGGTGGTGGGACGCGATT
>NW_007578805.1:190259-210488 GCF_000690725.1 Stegastes partitus | reverse complement strand
TGTAGAAAGATGTTCCACCATCAGCTGAATGTATCTCCAACAGCTGGCTCCTCTGTTCTCTGGTTCTGATCCATGCTGCATTTAAACACGACCTGAAATTCATCTAAAAACTCTCTGAATGTTTCACAGCTGAGTCCGTGGTGGAGAATCAGAACCAGGAAGGACGAAGGTTTTGTTTTGGACAAGTTTCTCATCGGACATGTGATTTTGATAAAGTATCTTGATTTTAAACATATATTTGGGTCATTTTTCTGACGTCACAGATGACCTGCCCGCGGGCCCGTTGTAAAGCTGAAGATCCGATTGTGTTCTTCTGATAAATGGCGTCATTTCGGTGATTTCTTTAAAACACAACATGTGTTTCTGAGCAGCCGGCGGGTTTTCGGCTTCAGAGGGTTAATACAAACATAAACAGCAGTGTTATGGGAAAATACTCACCCTCCTCCTCCTCCTCCTCCCATCTTCCTCCATTACCTCGTAGTTCTGCAGAAACACAGCCCCGAGGACTTCCTGCTGTGTGATGTCATTGGAAAGCCCATCCAGCAGCCAGATGGAGCCATCAAATGGGAGACAGAGTGCCGGAGAAGCGTCGCCCCCTGGGAATGTCCTCTGCTGCTGGTGGACATGTGGCGGCCGAAGGACGGCTTTGAGCGGCGCTTTGAAATCCAGCGGAAGGACGACTACGAGAGGGAGGAGAGGGAGCGGGAGAAGGAGCGCGAGAGGGAAGGCGAGAACTACCAAGGTAGGTGTGACGCGTTGGCAACAGTGACGTGGTGCGTGGGGATGATGCTGATTGGGTGACGCGGTCGTCTGGGCGACAGGTGTGCGCTGGAGGCGGAGCAGGATGTCGTCGGGCGGCGGGCCGGAGGAGAGTGAGCGAGGTCACCGGGCGAGGAACTCCGAGCTCAGGAGGAGCATCAGCGACATGAACCTGAGCCTGCGCCGTCGCCAAGGCAACCACGTCGCCAACGAGCCCCGCGGCAACGGCAACCGGGCCAACAACAGCACGGTGACGCATGACAGGAAGAACATCATGAGCATGATCAACCCGCAGCCAGGAGAGGTAACGAGCACGGACACACATGATTCATACTTAAGCATCGCCTGTGAAAGGTCAGGGATTGTTCCAGTTTTTAGTAAAATTATTAACAGTCTCACAGTGTGTCTTTAGTTCTCAAATCAAAGATGCCTGATTCTTCCATTTCTGTTCTGTTCTAAAGTGGCTGTCGCTTTAAATACAGCTGAGGTGCTGTAGGTCCCGCCCCCTTCAGGAAGAAGACTCACCTGTGTGTGATTGACAGAGGAGCTGAGAGTCGTTTAACATGAAATTTGTGTTGTTTTTAACTCCATTATTTCGCTAGTTTGTCAGACGACGTTGTAAAATCAGCGTTTGTCGATGCTGAAGATGTTGCGTTTCAGTCTCTGTTTCATCCTCGTCGTGCTGTCGTACAGAAACATCTATGAATGAGAGCAGCTTTGTTGTGAGGTTTAGGTTGAACATGGATGGACAGCTTACTGGCTTAAGTTAAAACTTCCACAGAGCTCTGACGTTAGCCACATTAGCTTCACCACACGCTAATGCCAAGGATCCTCAGATGCAGCAGTGCATGAAGACTCTTGCGTTCACTCTTACAGCAGGACATTTGGTGAACTTTGCTCGTGTTTCGGACGCTTTAGAGCAGGTGTCTCAAACTCCAGTCCTCGAGGGCCGCAATCCTGCATGTTTTAGATGTTTCCTTCTTCCAACACACCTGATTCAAATGATCAGGCTCGTTATCAGGCTTCTGCAGAGCTTGATGATGAGCTGATCATTTGAATCAGGTGTGTTGGAAGAAGGAAACATCTAAAACTTGCAGGATTGCGGCCCTCGAGGACCGCAGTTCGAGACCCCTGCTTTAGAGTTTAGCAGAAGCAGCTGCAGAAAGTGAAGTTGGCCTGTGATGCTCAGTCTGATTGGTCCACCTGGAAGCAGTGAGGGGGCGGGGCTACACAAAGCTGAGCCATCACTGGTTCCTCAGTTTCTACGTAGAAGCTGAATAAAAGTATGATAAAACACAGTAAACATGAATGTCTCCATGTGGAACCTTTGTTCAGGTCAGAGCGTCCAGAGCCGAGGCCAAGGTCTGCTGGACGAACCAGCCGGCGGAGGAAGACAAGGACTACTCCAGCTGCGACCTGGAAGTGATGTCACAGAGCCTGATCCTGCCGCCGACGGACCGGCCCTACTTTCTGCTGCTGCAGGGCTACGACCAGAGCAAGGCAAGACACGCCGGCAGATGATATCACGCTCGCACGCGCTCACATCGACGCCGACACGAGCACGCAGTGGCCGCTTCGACCCGGACGTATGCTAATGCGCAGCTGCACGCTCACGCCCTGCACATGACATCAGACCTGCATGTCTGTAATCGCCTCAGATCATCAGGGTTTCCTTCACAAACAGCTTCAGAGCAGCACAAAGCCCAAAAACACACACACAAACCCTCCTGTGTACATCACTTCAGCCCACACAATGACCTCACACAGGTCTCCATTGTAGCAAACTGTGACACACTTCATGTCTTATCGCGCCCGATGGAAGGTGGATAGGAAGCGCTTCGGAGATAACGGACCTCCCTGGCTGTGTGTTTTGTTTAGGACTTTGTTTTGTACATCATGGCCGGCCATACGCATGTGTTCGGGAGGAAGCCCACGATGAGGGAGCGGGAGAAGGACCGTGAGCGGGAGAGGAAGGGGAAGAGGCCTCTGAAAGTGGACACCTTCCTGTCGGCTCCAGACCTGCTGGCCCGACACCTGCTGGTCCGGAGAGACGCTGCCGTTCCCGAGGCACCTGCTGGACAAGGTACCGCCGGCCGGGTCGCACCTCACTGAGATCCACACGGTTAGAGGTTCTGCAGCGTTCACACCTGCAGCACTGACGCTAAGAATGAAACGTCTGTCAGTTTTAACTCCCGTCTCAGTTTTCCTCACTGAGGTTCATTTTTCACTGCAACATGAAGTCCTGCACAGAACCCTGGAACAATAAATGTTGTCTCCTCATACTGTAGATATTTAACCAGGAGCATTTTACAGCCTCTACCAACTCTGACAGATAGTTTGGTGTCTTTCCTGTTGTTTTGTGTCACTTTTTGGTTGTTTTATGTGTTTTTAGGATAGTTGTGTCTCCATATTCACTTTGTGTCGTCTTTTTTCTAGTTTTCCATCTCATTAATGTTGTTTTCTCTCATTTTTTGTCTATTTTTTGTCATTTTGTCTCGTTTTTTTGTTTGTTTTGTGCCTTGTTTTTGTCATTTTGGCTCGTTATGTGTCTGTTTTTTGTTTTGTGTCTCATTTATGTCAATTTGTGTCTCGCTCTTGTCCTGTTGTGTCTCATTTTTCTTGTTTCATGTCTCTTTGTGACAGTTTTGCCTCTTCATGCTGCAGATATTGAACTATTTCCATGTTTCCAGCTGCAGGAAGACGTTTCACCATCAGCTGGACGTGTTGCATTTATTTTATCAGTGTTAGTTATTATGATTATTGTGTCAAGGTTTTTAGAGGCTGTAAAATGGATTATCCCAGTTCATGTTCCTGTTTTCTTACTCTAGCTGTTGGGTAGGATCTACACACCACATTTATTCCACATCTGCACACAGTCTTTATGATGTTGGTATTTTCTGTCCTTATTCTACTTCTGCATTCCTCTTCTTGTTCCTTACTTCATTTGTCTTGTAGCCTCTGAATCCTCCTGATAGGGGATCAATACCGTCTATCTGCTCTCTGCCTCCAGCTCTGATGCGTCCCTTCAGAGGCGGCGCCGTCACTCATAACGGCGTGGCCCTGTACAGAGAGGCCGTCCTGAGGCCCGGTGACATCATCGGCCTGGGGAACCACTTCCTGTTCCTGTACCGCGATCCCCGCGTGACCCCGGCTCCCCCGCTGGCCCTGACGCTGCCCTGGCAGGCCGACGCCAGCTGCTGCCCCTCGGGCCTGGTGGACCGGCAGGAGGCCCTGAGGCAGTACCTGGGCTCCACCGAGGCGGTGCTCAAGTTCCACCCTCGCCACGCCGACACCTTGTTACAGGTGAGTCTGACGTGAGCCGTCTGACTGCGGTGGGAAGCGTCCGTCATGACTCCTGCTTTGTTTGTTCTAGGAGATCATCACCAAAAACTCCTCCCCGGACTCTGGTGGGGGACCGCTAGCTCCCGCGTACCTCCTGTCAATCATGATAGACCACGCCTCCAAACACCTGGACCCCGCCCTCACACCGCAGATATTACTCAAGTCTGCCAACCTCATTAAAGAGATCGTCTGGGTGAGTAAAAGTGTGTTTATCTGAAGTTAAATGTGTATAAATGGGGAGCGTCGGTGGATTAAACCTGTAATGAATCCAGTTAATGTGTCCCTTTGAAACGCCCTCTTTACTTTCCTCGCTGCAGCTCAGGTTTCTTCACTTTCAGCGTGTCCACAGACGTTACCAACGCTGGAATAAATGTTCTCTCCACCTACTGAAGACATTTAACCATTTATATTTTACATCCTCTGCAAAATCTGAGAGACGGTTTTATCTGGCCTGAGTCATTTTTTTTCAGTTTGCATCTTGCTTTTCTTGGTTTCTGTTGTTTTATGTGTCCGTGGGACAGTTTTGTCTCCTTGTGGTCGTTCTGTCTAAACATAGTACATTTATTTTATTGATTCAGGCTGTAAAAATGGAATTCGGTAAATGTCTGTAGTGCATGGAGACAAAACTGTCACACAGCAGACGGTAAACTGAACACATAGTAAGAGAAACTGGCAAAAATGAGAAAAAGAAATACAAAATGACAGAAATGAGACACAAAACAAGAAAAACAAGGTACAAAAGGACAGAAACTTGCATAAAATGACCCCAAAAAAGACACAAAATGAAAAAAACAAGAAATAAAATGACAAACTACCACAAAATGACTAAATAAAAATGGAAAAAAGAGGGAATAAAAATGAGAAAAACAAGGCACAAAATGACAGAAATAAGGAAAAAAAAAAGACAAAAATGAGAAAAAGGAGACACAAACTGACAGAATTTGTACAAAATGACAACAAAATAAGAAAAAGAAACTAAAATGAGAAAAATAGGCACACAATGACAACAAAGAGACACAAAATGACAGAAACTAGCAAAAATTTACAACAAAGAGACAAAAATAAAACCTAAAATGAGAAAAAAGTGACAAAATGGGAAACACTAGATGGGATGAGACAAATGAAACCCAAGACNAAAAATAAAACCTAAAATGAGAAAAAAGTGACAAAATGGGAAACACTAGATGGGATGAGACAAATGAAACCCAAGACGACAGAACAGAAACCAAACCGTGTCAGACTTTAAACCTCTACGTTTACTGTCACAGCGTCGGTACCGTCAGGCTTCACTTTTCTAGTTTGTGTTGTTCTGACTTTAGGTTGCAGTGAGAAACGAGCCACAGTGAGTAAAAACGAGACAGGAAGTGGTTTGTTTGGAGTGTTTTGTGGGTGATTCTCTGACTTATCTCCAAGAAGGAAGCATTGATGGAACAAACAGAGCTCTGTCAGTGTCTGGTGTCTCTGACTAGACTCGGCGGGGAGACGCCAGGTAGAGGCGACCACACTGAGTCAGTCAGTCAGCCAGACAGACAGACAGACGGTCGTGTGCTGCTCACTGTGGCCGGCCGGCCGGATCACCAGCAGCAGCGAGGATGAGCTGAAGTCACTTCCCCGCTGCTGCTGCTGCTGCTGCTGCTGCTGGAAAAAGTGCTGTAATTGTTCTGCCTCCCCCACACTGATGCTTGTGTCTCCGCTCTGTTCGCAGGATAACATTAAGGAATTCGGGGATAAGCATCCCACGCAGAAGTAAGAACATTTTTGTCCGACGTAATGTTTCCTCTGTTTAGAGATCTCCAGCTGAGTGATTCATGATACATTTGTGCCGCTGCTGTTATGTCTTTGCTGGATGTTTGTGGTCTGATGAAAGCGTCCGTGTTGAGAACGTAGTTGGGTAATAATAACCGAGTCTATTTTTACCGCCGCATGGTGTGTGTCTGCCTCAAAGCGCAAACAAAGCAGTGACAGGAGAATGTTCACAGCGTTCTCACAGCGTTACATGAATGCCTGCAGCTCGGCGGAGCAGGAGGCCGACATCGGAGCCCCCAACGTCCAGAAGCTCTCCTCGGACCTGCGGCCGCTCATGTTCTGGATGTCCAACGCCACCGAGCTGCTCAACTTCTTCCAGGTCAAAGTGGAGACCATGGAGAAGGAGTGGGAGTTTGAAGGTCAGCAGGAAGCAGAAAGAGCTGCAGACAGAGCGTCACAGTTCACTAGACATAGATCAGTCCAGTCAGTGCATCACTTTCAACTGGAAGCTGAAGATAGAAAAAAAAAAAGTGTAAAAAATGGTGAAAATATGGATGCCAGGAGGCAAAAAAAAACGAATATTCAACAACTGTTAAAAAAAAAAACACTAAAAATAATAATAAGAAAAAAATAACATTAAAATAACAGTAAACTAGAAATAAAACATCTAATTTTATGGTTTAACATAAAAAAAAAATATGTAAATTGTGAACATGGAGATGTTTAATGTGGACGTTATTTTAAGCCTTTTTTTCTGGTTAACCTGTGAATTACTGCTTTTTACTGTGTATAATGTAATAAATCTGATATATAATCTGTAAAAATTACATCACTAATTTTTTTTCAAGTCAAATTAAAATAAATACATAAATTACATAACCGAAAATATCTGTAAACTAATATTTTTTTACTTTATAATTTATTTCTAAACAAACTGTAAAACAAATAATTATTTTAAAAACAAACATGTTGCTATTTGTAAAGATACAAATGTTTAATGTGGACGTTATTATTTTGTTTTTATAGCCTGTAAATTAATGCTTTTAACTGTATGTGATGGCATAAATCTAATATATAATCTGTAAGAGGATTAAAAAAAAACTGTAAAAAAAAATAATAAAAAAATAATCTGGCAGCAGCATGCCAGGAAAAAATACGTTTAAAACAGTGAAATCCTGTAATGTTAAAAGAAAAAAACCCAAAAACAAACAAGCTGTAAAATTAAATAAATGTTTTAAAAAAATACAGATAATAATAATAATAAAAATACATTTACAATTAACTTAAAAATAACTGGAGATATCTGTAAAATATTTATTATTTTAGCAGGTTGAAATGTAATTTTACAGTTTAACATTAGAAAAAAAAACATGTTGCTATTTGTAAAAATGCAGATGTTCAATGTGGATGTAATTTAAACCCTTTTTTAAAAGGTTAACCTGTAAATTAATGCTTTTACTTGTATATGATGTAATAAATCTAATATATAAAACAAAAAAAACATAATGTTCAAAAACTGTGAATTTTTTTTTATATAAAAAAAAATAACTGCAAATATCTGCAAAAAATATAGATTTTTATCTTTATTAGTTTTTATTAGTTTAATTGTTTGTTTGTTTTTAGCAGATTTAAATACTGTAGAACACGTCTAATTTTACAGTTACACATTATGAAAGAAAAAAATAATATTTGTAAGAATACAGATTGTTGATGTGGACGTTGTTTTGTTTTCTTTCAGCTCCTGGAGACCCGGTTCTGACGGCCGACATGGACACCTGCTCCGAGGCTCTGGCCCAGCTGGACGATGTCATCATGCACACCTTCCAGCAGTGCGTCTACCACCTGACCAAGGTGAGACCACGGCAGCAGAGCTTCAGCATGTGTAGCGTCCTGCGTAACGTTCATGTCAGCTCAGAAAGTCCAAGTAGAGCTCACTGAGAGACAACACAACGTCTTCCTGGAGATCTGTCCTCTGGAGCTGGTTCACCACCACCCACTGCTGGTCTGATGTGTTCCAGCTGTGAGCTGCTGCGCCGCTCGCGTTGAGAGCAGCACTGTGGGCCAGTAGTGAGCAGAAGGACTTTCTCGGTTCTGTCATTCTGTCAGCTTTGAGGTTCTTAAGGGGAAAAGAACAGCTTTAAAGGAGTTTGTAGTGTGGATCTGAAGCACTGGTTTCCGAAGCCGTGTGTCCTCCTGGTCGACCTCCAGANATTTGTAAGAATACAGATTGTTGATGTGGACGTTGTTTTGTTTTCTTTCAGCTCCTGGAGACCCGGTTCTGACGGCCGACATGGACACCTGCTCCGAGGCTCTGGCCCAGCTGGACGACGTCATCATGCACACCTTCCAGCAGTGCGTCTACCACCTGACCAAGGTGAGACCACGGCAGCAGAGCTTCAGCATGTGTAGCGTCCTGCGTAACGTTCATGTCAGCTCAGAAAGTCCAAGTAGAGCTCACTGAGAGACAACACAACGTCTTCCTGGAGATCTGTCCTCTGGAGCTGGTTCACCACCACCCACTGCTGGTCTGATGTGTTCCAGCTGTGAGCTGCTGCGCCGCTCGCGTTGAGAGCAGCACTGTGGGCCAGTAGTGAGCAGAAGGACTTTCTCGGTTCTGTCATTCTGTCAGCTTTGAGGTTCTTAAGGGGAAAAGAACAGCTTTAAAGGAGTTTGTAGTGTGGATCTGAAGCACTGGTTTCCGAAGCCGTGTGTCCTCCTGGTCGACCTCCAGATCGCTCAGATCCTCACGTTCTCCTGGTCGACCTCCAGACCTCTCGGATCCTCGCGTTCTCCTGGTCGACCTCCAGACCGCTTAGATCCTCACGTTCTCCTGGTCGACCTCCAGACCGCTTAGATCCTCGCGTTCTCCTGGTCGACCTCCAGACCTCTCGGATCCTGACGTTCTCCTGGTCGACCTCCAGACCTCTCGGATCCTCGCGTTCTCCTGGTCGACCTCCAGACCTCTCGGATCCTGACGTTCTCCTGGTCGACCTCCAGACCTCTCGGATCCTCACGTTCTCCTGCTTCCATCAGAAACCTCATGACATGCACACCTTCATTGACTTTCATGGTCGTTTATTTACTTCATTTTGCTTCGTGAACTGATTCTCCAGGCTTCTTTCTTGCTTCTTGCACATATTTTTGTAGTTAAACGGTAAACAGGTTGATCAGGCTCCGTGTTCACCATTAGCTTAGCATGCGAGCACGTTTCCTGCCAACACTGGAAAACATCTAAACGTACTCTGGATGTTTAACTATTTACATTTTCTCTCACAAACTCTACAAACCTTGAGTCAGTTTTGTCTCTTTTCTGTTGTTTTGTGCCTCGTTTTGTCCATTTTGTGTCTCGTTTTAGTTGTTTTATGTGTCTGTAGAGCAGCTTTGTCTCTTTGTGGTCATGTTCTGTCTTGTTTTTCTTGTTTTTCTTGTTTTGTGTCTCCCTGTGACAGTTTTGTCTTATTGTGATGATTTTGCGTCTCAGTTTTTACCATTTTCTGTCTCGTTTCTCTTGTTTTGAGTCGTGTTGTGTCTCATTGTGGCCATTTTGTGTCTCATTGTGACAGTTTTGCCTCCTTGTGTTCATTTTTTAGTCGTTTTCTGTCCCTCTCGTGTCATTTCGTGTTTCTTTGGGACAGTTTTGTCTCCTTCTGTTTCAGTTGTGGTGGATTTTCCTGACAGAAGCGTTGGTTATAGATGAGTCGCTAACTGTCAAACAGATTTTTTATTTTTAACATTTTTTCTGGCTCATAAAATGGTGTCATGTTGGTGATTTATTACAGATGAGACGCCTTTTAAACCCGCTGGTGGGTTTTTCGGGTTCAGAGGATTGTTTTTATTTTGCTAAACGTAGCTCAGTGTTTGTTGAAGAGCAGCTGATGTTGTGCTGATCTGTGGAAACACTGCCTGCAGTTCAACCCAAAACTCAGAATCTGGTGCAAATGCTACATGTTTTGGGTTTTTTTGTAATGAGACGTGTCGGATAAAGTCTTTTTTTGGAAGTATAACTTTAAACTCAGATTTAGTTAACAGTCAGAACCACATGACGTCTGAAAGTTGAAAATCCTCTGATTCTGATTGTTTATTCAGACCCTGGATAATTTATTCTACATTTTTTTTCAGACTGGCTTCAGCGTTCTTGCAGGCATCACTACAGATATTATTTTTTGTCTCACAAACCCGTGAACTCCACCTTCTGCCCTCTCAGACGCTGTACTCGCTGCTGCCGGCTCTGCTCGACTCCAACCCGTTCTCCGGCGAGGAGAAGGAGAAGGAGAAGGACGGAGCCGGAGGAGCGTCGGGGGAGGAGAAGGGAGGAGGCGACGGGGAGGTGGACGACGTGTCGGCTCTGCCCTCCAAGGTGGCCGGCCTGGTGGAGGTGTACCGCTGCTCCCTGATGCTGTCCAGGGAGGCCTGCCTCTCGCCGCCGCTCACCTCCCAGACCTTCGGCTACCTCTTCTTCTTCACCAACACCTCCCTGCTCAACACGCTGCTGGAGAGAGGTCAGAGGCCCCCCCAGGGCGCCGAGGCCTCCTGGTGCCTTATTCTAAGATAATAAGTTAACATCAGCATGTTTTGACCATCAGTGCTTTAGCCAAAGTGCTCTTCAGTAAAAAAAAAAACAAAAACATGAGATTGACATTAAAAAATTACCCAAACAAATTTAAATATTAAAGTTAAAGGCCTTCAGTGTTATTTTTAATGAGAGTAAATTTACATATTAAGGATTAAACCCAACAAAGATCATATACAACGCAACTTTATCTGACAATAACAAATCTGAGGGCTGTAAAAATAAAATAAAACACTCTTTAAACTATTTTTAACTGTAATTTTCTGTCTTTTTACATTTTTTCCCGTTTTATTAAATTACAGATAATATCCAGTAAAATCACTGAAAAAATATTAATTCACAAGTTAAATGTAAAAAAAATTTAATCACAAATATTTGCCGTTATTTTGGGGGAAAACTACACCGAGGAATGTTATTTATATTTATAACTTTATTTTTTTTCCATATTTTAATTTTTTTTTAACAATTTACAGTTATTTTACTTTTTTTCATTTTGTTAAATTAAATATATATCCAGTAAAAAAAAAGAGAGATTTATTAATTTACACTTTGACTGTTAAATAGGACAAACTGTTTATATTAGATTGTAAGTTGCTGTTTTATAATATAGGGAAAATTGTAAATTTGTAATTTGTAAAAAAAAAAAAAAAATTATAATTATTTTACAGATACTTGCCAATTTTTTCCTTTTTTTGTGTCTTTTTTCAGTTTTTAAACATTATAAACAGTATTCCGTAGTTTATGAACATATTTTTTCTGCCAGGGTTATTTTCTTAACAGTGTACATTCTAGTTTGTTCTGGAGATTAGCCTGATTAAATTAGAACTAAACAAAAATATTTTTACTGTAATTACTTTAAATAAAATGTAGAAGTCGTCCAGCTGTGTTTATGAGTCGTTTCTGATTGGAGGTGACAGATGTGTGATCTCGTTTTAACGCAACAGAAACGTATATATCTGTTTTTTTCTAGACGGACTGTTCTCGTGGTCCAGAGCAGTTCAGATCCGAACCAACCTGGACCTGGTTCTGGACTGGCTGCAGGGGGCCGGGTTGGGAGACATCGCCTCCGAGTTCATGAAGAAGCTGTCCATCACCGTCAACTTCCTGTGCATCCCGAAGACCCGGCTGATCCAGGTGACACCCGCACACACCTTTACCTGCTCAGGCGTCTGCTGGAACATAGTACCAATACTGATGATGTTCTGATCCGACAGTCGACGTGGAGCAGCCTGCAGGAGGACCACTCCCTGCTGAGCCCCTCCCAGCTGCACCACCTGCTGACCCACTACAAGCTGGGACCCACCAGAGCTCCTCCGTCCTCCTGGGCTCCTCCTCCAGGCACCGAGCTCAGCGGAGGTGAGACATGAATGAAAGCCGGTGAGACGTTGGGTCGAGGCGCCGGATCGGTCCGACTAAACGTGACTTGTGCTGTTTTCAGACATCTTCGAGAGCTTCCTGGACCACCCGCCCCTCATCCTGCCCAACGAGACGCCCCGCCTCGACCTCTCCCAGCCCATCCCCAGCCCCGAGCTGCAGAAGGAGGTCACGCGTCTGCGCACCTTCCTGTGGGGGCTCGACCAGGACGAGCTCCCGGCCAATCAGAGGACTCGGCTCTGAGGACGCCCATATTTGGAATAAGGATAACGGCAAAACAGGAGAAATGCAAACTGGACGTGATTTCTGCATTTTACTGCCTGTGTGTTGCTGTTCATTCGTATCATTTCATTTATTCATTTAGATATGTTCAAGTAGAATAAACGTCCTGGCTCTGGTTTGTCCAGGTTGGACTTATTTTGGGCCCGGCGCTGTTATGCTCCACATGACTGTGTTACTTGGCCTCCATGCATGTTTTCAAACTACTTGTTTTTAATAAAACGCTGAATTCTAGTCTACAGACCGAGAGTTTCCGTTTGCTCTTTGACTTCCCACAGCAGGCCTCCGGGGCTTGGCACTCGGCTCGGCTGCCACACCGGCCCGACCCTCCACCGGGTGGCGCTGCAGGACGCGTTCACCTTTCGGGCGATAAGTGATGAGTGTGCAGGTAGAGCAGCCCGATCACACGGCTGCATTATCGCCTGCCTCCTGCTCATTTCCTGTAATAATGGAGGCAGCAGCAGCAGCGGCGTGACTCAGAGCAAATGAGTGAGTGACGACCGCACACAAAGGTTACCTTCACCAAGGTGAGCCGTCCAAAGGCCACAGCTGCTGACTGGAGGCCGACGGCTTGATTTCCCCCTCTGTGATGTGACACACTGATCGCAGAGTTTCCTCTTTCATTAAAGTCCACATCATTAGGCAGCCAGAACGCAGTAAAAAGCCTTTGATGGGAGTCTGTTCCCACCAGTGGTGACGCTCAACTGTTAGAACAATGCTGCAAACACACAACTTGTGAGAATTAATCTCTTAAACTCCACGTCCATAAATGTTGTATCCTGTGTGGGCTATCAGGGGGGTGGAGTCTGTCCCAGAGCGAGTCACCTGGACAGGTAACCCGTCCATCACAGGGACTCGTGTTCACACCTACAGACAGTTTTGAGTCACCTCTGACCTCAGCGTGTCTCTGGACTGTGAGAGGAACCCGGAGAACATCACTGAAAGAGCCCAGATTCAAACCTTCCAGCTGTGAGGCGACAGAGGCAGCTGCTGCTCCACCGCGTCGCCCTGCTGCATGAAGAACAACCTAAAAAACACAAGAACGACTTGTTCTTTTTTAGGGCTTTTTAAAAACTAATTTTAACTGTAGTTTTCTGTAATTTCACTTTTTTTCCCCATTTTTATTAAATAACAGATAATATCCAGTAAAATCACAAAAAAATGTTGTTTTTAAACAAATTTTTCAGCTGAAAAACTTAAACTGTTCATTTTTATAATCATAAAATACTGAACATAAAATAATGTAAAATATTGTGAAAATACTAGTTTGTGGATTTTGTTCTCCAGATTTAAACATCATGTGTTCAACTGCAGCTCAAAGTAAAAAGACAAATTATCAGACAAAATTTGTTGATTTGATTTTTTTTTTTTTTTAAATGTTGAATTAGATTTTTGAAAAATCTACTTAAGTTTTTACACATTGTTCAAAAACTTGTGTTCAATATGTACATAACACATAAAAACTCATTTTTCTCATTGGAGTGACTGAATTTTTATCATTAATCAACTTAAAAACATGTTTGTGCTACGAATCATTTAGCAAGTAAATAAACCCACTAAAGAAAATCTAGTTAAAGCACAATTTTTTAAATGAATTTTTCAGCTGAAAAACTTAAACTGTTCGTATTTATTGTCATAAAGTACAAAACATAAAATATTTTAAAATATTGTGGAAATACTAGTTTGTTGTTTTTGTTCTCAAGATTTAAATATTAGTTTTAAAAAATTTATCAGACAAAATTTTGTTGTTGATTTGATTTTTTTAAATTTTAAATTATATATTTTTTAAAATCTACATTTGAAAAAAAAAAACAACTTAAGTTTTTACATATTGTATTCAACAATAAAAATTTTTATGATTAATTAACTTTGAAATGTGTGTTTGTGCTGCCAATCATTTAGCAAGCAAGTAAATAAAACCACTAAAGTAAATCTAAAATTTAATTTTTAAAATGTTTGTGAAGGGAAAACCCATTAGTTCTGCTCATTAAGTGTCCAACAAATAAAACAATGTGGAAATTTTAAATATTGTGTGTTTTTGAATACAAAAGTGCAGTTTAATGGAGCTATTTTTAAAAATCTAATTAGAGTAAATTGTTTAAAAGTTAGGTCAAGTTAAAAATGTGTGTTCATAATTCTGGTGATTAATTATCTAATACATTTTTAAAAATCCTTATAAATACCAGTAAAGTGAAAAATGACCTCAGGCTGAACTCTTGTTTCTGCTTCCGGTCATTAATGAGGGAGAGTTTATTGTTCGGTGGGACAGACGTTACTGTTTACAGGTGATATCGTGGTTCTCAGTGACTCAGTCGACCCCGTTTCTGCCTCGGGTTTGTAATATCCAGTTAATGCCGCGGTTCATTCCCTCAGACGTCTCCAGCAGCAGCAGCTTTGTTTTCAGACTGAAGCTCTGACGTCTCAGAACAACTCCAGCTATCATGATCCTCGCTGGCGTCCGGCCAGGCAGCTTCCTTTCTTCCGGTCAGCACATGAGCTCCTTTACGGTAAAAAAAAAAAAAAAGGCCCAAAAAAACAGAAATCAGTCCCGTGAGAAGCCCCTCTGCTTACATCAGCGCTGGAGCCTCTCACATCAGAACACCCTGACACAGAGCTGGTAGGAGGTGAATCACCAGGAGAGGCTCCCTGTGGTTCCATTTATCAATTAGCTGATTGTGATCGCGCTGGTTGAGATTGGCTGCGGTGTATGAGTGAGAGTGAGGCCGTGTTTGTGCGCTAATTTCAACTTTCCAGTAATGTCGTGCAGATGTAGACGGTTATAATTAGAGCCAGATGGGCCGCTGACGGTGTGATGTCACAGCAACACGGTGACCAACAGCATGTCAGGTTTACTAACCATGTGACACACGCTGTGATCTCCCACAGACCCCATGTCATCCACACTTTCTCCCAAACATGAGCCTCTCCTGACTCGACTCGTCCTCCAGGTGCAGAGCTCCACACCTGCTGCAGCAGCTCTCTGTAATTAGCTCGACACAATTACCATCGGTGGACGCAGGGAGGGGTGCGCGCGGAGACAATGGGGCAGTTATTCTTGCCCCTATCATCTCCTTCTCCCCGGCCCACTGTCGAGTAATGAAAGATTCTTCCCTTCTTCAAAGAGACGGAGTTTCCTACAAAACAGCTGAGTCAGAGCCGAGCAGAGGGAGGGATGAAAAGCAGAGGAACAGTAGGAGGCAGCCGGCTGGTGTGAGGCCCGGCGGACCACAGGCATCGCCGCGCTGCTCCTTGTTGTGAGCTCAGGAGCCAGAAAAGGCCCGTGGCTCCGACACTTAGCAGTAACAGCTCCAGCCTGGCGCGCTATCAGTCTGGTAGCACTTTACCTGCGTCATGCCGCCATGACGGCCCGGCGTCACACGAAAGGTCAGAGAGTGACGACGGAGGCTGTGAGGCATCAGGACGGAGAGCAACATGGTTTCACTGCAAAGTGCACCGGAAAGAGAGAAACCCAGAAAAACCCCCGTAGAACATCTGGCAGCAAGGAGGAGAAAACACACGTAGAAAACAGTGGAATTTATAATCTGTAAAAATAACAGCAAATATCGATAAAATCAGTAAACCGATATTTATTAGCTGATAAAATAACTACATCTAGAGTTTTACAGTCAAACCCTGTCAGTGAAATGAAATGTGCATTTTTTTTTTACAGTAAACGGATGAATGAAAACATTTTATCTGTGATTTTATCTGTAATATAACAAAACAAAAAAAAAGTAAAATAACAGGAAATTTTTTAACATTTTTCAATCTTTAATATATATTTTTTCTTTGAAATAATGGCTAATATTTGTAAAATAAAATGACTTTTTAAATACAGAAAGAAACAGAAAGATTTTATAGAAACACGGTGGAGAAAAAAACCAGAAATTGCTTTTTGTAAAAATACAGATTTCTGATGTGGATGTTCAGGACATTTTTGGCCTCTTTTACTTTTTTTTTTAGTTTCAGTTATTGGTAATTTAATAAAACAGAAAATCTGTCAAATAACAGTTCAAAAGGTATTTATTATTATTATTTTTTAAATCCTTAACATACATCATTTTTCTTTCAAATACCAGCAAATGTCTGTATAATAATATTTCTTGCTAATTCAAATACAGTTTTTAAAAAGCCTGTTTCATGGTCGAATGATGTAAAAGAACAAAATACTATTTGTCAAAAAAAAAAAATTCTACATGAAATTTATTACTTTTCTGTGATTTTACTTGATGTCAAGAATGTAATAAGAATTTCTAAAAATATCTTATTTATTATTTCCCGTTCAGTCCTTATTTTACAGAACTTTTCTTTCAAATAACAGCAAATATCCACAAAATAATAACTTCAACTGATTTAAATACAGTAAAATGGTGCAAAATGTAAAAAAAACAACTTTATTTTGGCTTCTTTTTTTAATGATTAAATTGTAAATGTAACTTTTTTTCCCTATAATTTTACCAGATATGATCTCTAATTTACCAAAGCATGAAAAATCTGGGAATTATGTGTAAACTGTTTAAAAAACTTTTGCTAAAACTTTTATTTCTTTTTTCAATGTAGTTGTAGTTGTTGTGGAATCTGGTTCCTCCCTCTGAGAGTCACCAGACAGACTCGAGCGGATCGTTGTGCTGTTGAGGAACCCGGCAGCAAGAATCTCAGACAGAAAGTCGGACCGGAGGAATCAGAAGGTCGGAGGGAAACCTGCGAGTCCAACAGACGGCACTCTGTGGCTGCGGCTGCGTCGGCCGGCGGAGCCTCGGCGAGGTGACCGAGAGGCCACGAGAGGAGCTCCCTGAAGGCCCCGATCTGTTTGCTGCCGGTTACGTCAGCCCCCGACGCGAAGCGCGCGTAAACGCACACAAACTGTTTTTTCTCGTTCTTTCTTTGGTGCGGCCGTATAAAAGAGGCCCTGTGAGGTCCGATCCACCCGGCTGAGGCTGGTCACTGTTGGCGGGTCGGCCGGCCGAGCCTCGCCGTCTGCCTGGCTGCTGCCACCACCACCACCGACCGCCGGAGCTGCCCCTGCCTGCCCGGCCGGCCGTCCACTGGCGGCTGTCTGTCCTGGTTCTGTCAGGCAGCGCTGCCTTCATGTTCTGGTGGTCGTTTCCCCTTTTTAAAAATGTCCTCAGCCACCTTTTCGCTGGTTGCGCTGCTCTCTGCGCCGGGCCGGGGGGCCTGCGGGCCTGCGGGTAGGGGCCTTATTCCATCAGCCCGGGGCTTCTGTCAGAGGCTTGTTCCATTTTGCGTCATGGTGTTGACTGAGCGGACCCCACACTTAACTCCCATAGAGCGCTGGGGTTGGGCGGCCGGAGCGAGCTAACCGGCCCCGTGTTCAGCGTGGTAATCTGATGGCCGTGTTTATTTTATGTAGCGCCGCTTTGATGGGGCAGAAAAAGTCTTTGGGCTTTTTGTTTCAGCACTTTCACTGCCAGGTCAGAGGTGCTCGCCGTGGTTACGCTCAGGAAGAATAATATTTGCCCTTATATTCACTCCAAACAGGCTTTTTTCCATATTAGTGTCAGGGATACTCTCTGGGTTTCTGCCTTCCACTGATTCGGCACATTGGAGGCGAAGGGCGGTGCCGCTCCCGGGAGGGGGGGGGGGGGGTTCTGCAGGTCGTCCCCGGGGCCCGATCCGGTCCCCCCGAGCGAACCGCCGCCACGCTCGCGCCAAGTGTATACACGAGCCCCGGTAGTGAAGGAAAACACAGGAAAACAGTCCCCCTCCCGCCGGCTCCACCTCAGCTGTCGGCCCGCCAAGCTTCCCAGGGGTTCTGTTTAATGGAGTCACCAACAAGAAAAAAAACTGCCTCACCTCAGAACTCCCACACCCACCCATCTGCCTTGTGTCAGCTGTTTCGGACGGGTCGAAAAGCCAGCGGACCGCACCGAGTCATCGCGTCGACCCAAACACGCAGCCCAGGAGCAGAACCGAGCGCTGAAGTGACGCCTTTTTCCTTCAAACTGCAGCTTCTGGAGCTGGAACAGACGACTTTGTCATAATATTACGGCTGAAACTTGTGAAAACTTGTCTCTGCGGGAGGAGAAGAGCTTCAGCTCCACGATCACCGCCGACGGAGCAGAACATCCGGCTTCTGACACAGAACCCATCAGAATAGCTGCAGACTGGGACAGGATTCTAATGTTCAGCTTCCTTCTGTTTCATGCAGTCCAACACAACTTAGACTGTTTGGTCACAACATCCGACCAGGTTTAGTAGAACTTCAGGGTTCTAAGATATCATAAATAAAGCTTGGTATACTGCTGCCCTCAAACACACAGCTTCATGTCGTTTTCATGCACTTTACCCCGACTGGGGCAGATTATTTAGTCATAATATTTGCACCTAAAGCTCCAAAATCCGAGCAGATGCAGTCGAACATGTGGGTTTTACATTCAACACGTTTTCTTTTATCCGCATCTCCTCTCAAACATGCAGGTCAACACAACTGGAACAAGCTGTTCGTCCTGATGCTGCAAACTTCAACATCTGGCCAGATGTGGTCGAACGTTGGACATCTTTTGCGTTGAACATGCTAAGGCACTTTTTATTTTCACTTTCAGTATGAAGCTCAGAAACTGTTTCAAACCGTCCCGTCACACTATTGCTGCCATGTGTCTCTGCGGTCAGGAAAAAGCTGCAAAATGCGAGCGAATGCGGTGAAACGTTGGCCGAAGCGCGTCAGTCTGTTCTACAGTGTGTCGGTACTGGAACTGTATCTCGGCGCTGACCTGACCCGGCAAAGTCTGACTGCTTCGCTTTGTCACACAAGAATGCTTTTTCGGTCTTTGAAGGTTAATTAGTAAATACCTTGTGAGAGAAGAAGCCCAGATTGTGGCTGAGAATATTGTTTTTCTATCTCAGTTTGAGCTGTTGTAATTGGCCCGCGATCATGAATGAATCACTGTCATCCCCGATAAGACACCCCGGGGAGTTTCATACGGATAATGTTTCGCTTCCTTCTCAGTTGTTGGTTATTTATGACCTGAAAAGAGAAACGTCTGGGCCCGGGCCAGATCCGAACAACACAGTCACACAGCAGCAGCGTGCACAAACAGAAACCAGATCTCCATCTTCTCTTATCTTCTCTCCATTGAGAGATGAATAGAAAACCATTCTCAGGAAGGACTGTTTACCCTTCCTGCCCTCCTCCATACATCCCATTATCCCCTTTGTGTTCCAACACATCGGACATGTTCCTGGCCTCCCCGTGACTCTGAGGTATGTGCTTACTCACAAACCAAGCAGCGCTGATGTAATCCAGGGGAAGCGAGGAGGGGGGCCCACGCTGGCGGGAGGTAATCCAATCCCTCCCGTTGCAATTTGGCAACTCAAAACAATTACCCACCGGCCGCCCTGAAATCAGCACCGGCAGCCAGACGGAAGGGGCTGTTAGCAGACGCTGATGTAAAGGCCGATTTAGCAGGTCACACAGGGGAGGCTAATCTGGATCAGCGTTCACCGTTTAGCGCTGAAAGCCTCCGCAGATGGCCCGGCGTGGGACGAAAGTCAGTGAGTCACACAGAGGAGCTGTCACTTAAAGCCCAAAGTTTCAGCCGGTGAGGTGTGAGTCCTCGTCCGCCCACCCGGTCCATCCAATCAGGGCTCACCTTTCCTGTGACACGACTACTATCTCGACACCTCCATCCTGTCCCACAGTCCCAACGCCCTTCACAACCGGGTCGAGCTGCTATCTTTGTCCAGTCGTTCTCTTAAATGGAATCTCCGGTGTTGCTCATTAGCCCCGTGACCTTCTCAGCTACGGTCTATAAAAAACTTTTCCCTTTTAATCGCTTTTCAACTCTTAATCATTTTCGGACAAGAAATTGCATTAAAAGACTCTTTCATGTCAGAGCGGAACAGATTTCTACAAAGTAAAGTCAATTAATGCTGCTTTAGTGTCCATATTCACAGCCTCCAACATCTGGACGCTGCAGCTTTACCTCATTCTTCAGGTCCCACAGGGATCAAAGGTGAACAGACCTTTTAAAGTCCAGACACTAATCCTCAGCTGGACTGAGGTCTGGACTCTGACTGGGCCTCCAGAACTTCACCTTGTTGTCTTCAAACCATTTCTGTGGAGCTTTGGCTGTTTGCTTCGGCTCATTGTCTTGATGGAAAACAAGTCTTCTCCAAGTCTCAGTTCTCCTGCAGACTGC
>NW_007578805.1:153014-189832 GCF_000690725.1 Stegastes partitus | reverse complement strand
GATCACTCAGTCTCTGAGGATGTCCTGCTCCAGTCAGATCTGCTCATGTCTCATACTGATTCCATTTCTTAATGATGGATTTAACTGGACTGTTAGACATGTTCAGTAACTTTGACATTTTCTTGTATCGTCTCCTGACTGATGCTTTCCACAGAGTTCTTTGAAGGTTCTTCAGTCTTCATGGTGTGGTTCTATCCAGAAGTACTGATTCACCAGTGACTGGATTTATGCTGACGTTTATCTTATATTTTTATTTAACCGACGTTGCTTTGTCGACGTCACTTTGACACAAAAGGGCCTTTTTTGGTGAATTCCTGTCAAAGAGGCCAAATTTTATTGACCACGATTCAACGTTAGAAAAGGGGTCAAAGCTTGTTTTATGAGGACTGTATCTCTATTCATACCAACCCATCTTATATCTTTCTCACTGCGTGTGTCATCCTCATCATCGCGCTCTGTTTCCCAGATTTCTGTGTTTATTGTCTTAGAGTCAAACCCAGACCTCCTCCCGTCCCGCTCTTTGTCGTCACCCCTCTAAATGTCGTGCTCCCATTGTTTCTGGGCTTTGAGTCCAGTCTGCTGCAGGGAATTTCCTCCTTATCGTTCGCCGGGTCATTCCTGACATTCCTGTCGTTCTTCCCGGCACTACCGGGGGTCCGGCCACATGTAAGGGTGTCTGTAATACAAGGCAGGCGCTGAGGCCAGCCGACATCACTCATACATGCAGCGGCGACCCTCTGCTGAGGATGTAACGGGTGATTGATGACCAGAAAGACGATGAGGAGTCGGGGAGAGAAAGCAGGGAGGCGGCGGCGCGGTGATGATGTTTCTGAACTATGTGCCAAAAATAGAAAATTCTGGATAGCTTTCATTTCTGAGGCCTTGACTCACAGAATGTTATTGATAAAAGGAGACATGCGAGGCATTTAAACGTCTCCCGACAGAGCAGTTTATGGCTAATTGGGAACAGCAGGGGGTCAAAGAGCACATAAACATCGGGAACAAGAATAGAGAGATCAGAATAACTTTCGTGTCATTCCCCTTAGTCACAGGCCTCCGACGATAAAGGTGCTCCTCAGACGGCGCTCTGAAGGAAGCTTTTGTTGGTTCCCACAGCGAGCAAAGGTCAAGAAAATAAAAGTTTGGGATGTGACGGGGCGTGCAGACGTAGCGGCGAAAGACGGCCCTCGGACCAGATAGTGATAATGGTGGCGAAGAAGAATGCACGCAAACACATCGCTTCCATATCTCCCTGTTCCGGAGATAAGATAACGTGTGCAGGAAGTTTGACGGGAAGACAGATCACGATTTATATAAACATTTACACGCTGTAAAAATAACGAAAGTTGTTTTGTTTTTTCAAAGCAAATTCTAACCGTATTCTGTTAAAGAATTTACTGTAGTTTTGCACATTTTGTTTGTTAAGTTAGAACAAGTAAATTCACCAGAAAAGTGTTCACTTACATGTTAACTGTGAAATAACAACAAAAAACAAGTGAAACCATAAATGACATCAAAAATCCATGTTTTTTACAAATGGGAACGTTTGACCAATCAAATCACTACTTTACTGTATTTAAATCAGCAAAAGCATCATTATTTTTTTGTTATTTTAACCCCACAGTATTCTGGATTTTCACCTTTTTTTATACTTTTTTTTCAATGAAAAAACTTAAATAATTTAATAGATGATTTTACAGTTTTTTTCCTGTTTTGTTAAATCACAGATAATATCTAATAAAACCACAGAAAAAAAACACATGTTGAAAAGTAAAAAACGGTGAATAACACAGAAAATAAACATTTTTTAAAACAATAATACATTAATTTATAATGTGTGATTGAAATTACACAGATTTACTGGGTGTAAATTTGCAAAATAATATTAAATCATTTTACAGATGTTGGCTGTTATTTGAAAGAAAATGTGTGTATATTAAGGACTGACCAAATAATTTAATTAGAAATAATTTTTTCACTCTTATTTTACAGATTTTACTTGTTTGGTTAAATTACAGTATTTGAGATTTTTAAGCTTTTTTTATACAGGGTTTTTTTTTTTTTCAATGAAATTTTTTTCAATAATTTTACAGATTTCTTCCTGTTTTGTTAAATCGCAGATTACATCCAGTAAAATCACAGAGGAAAAAGTATTAATTTACATTTTGACAAGGACAAAACTGTAAATAATACAGTAAATAAACATTGTTGTTGTTGTTTTTTAAGTAATTTACAACGTGTGCCTTTGTGAAAATCTACAAAATAATAATAATGTTTTACAGATGTTGGCTGCTGTTTGAAGAAAATGTGTGCATAATAAGGACTGACCAAATAACGTAATGATAAATCATTTTTTACTCCTATTTTACAGATTTGACTTGTTTTGTTGAATGACAGTAAAATAACAGACAATCTATTATTTACATGTTGGCTGCACAAAGAACAAACCAAAGCTGTAAACGACTGTATTTGACTTCTAATCTAAGTCTAGAAAAGTCGTTATTTGACAGATACCTGTTTGTATTTTTATAGTTTTCTGAAGCATTCTCCTGTTTTTTTAAAACAGATTTTGCTGTCGCCCTTCGCTGCCAGATTTTCAGGGAATGTGTGTTTTGGTTTTTTTTGTACAGTGCAAAGTGAATGTTTCTGTTTCTCAGAAGAATACCAAAAAAATAAAGGTGAAAAAGCAACAGGTTTGAGCGGACAGAGCTCCTTCTGTCTGCAGCTCTCTGGTTGACTCCTGAGTGAACCTGAGCTGCAGCTCCTCCCTGTGCGGTCGAAGCTCAGCTGCTCCAGCGTTGGACTCCAAGACATTTCTGATGTCCAAACATCTTCAGATGCTCCCGATGCCTCTCCGCTCCAAAACATAAACAGTGACAACACGCGGATATGAAATTTCCTTTCCTGTGTTTGCTCTCAGTTATGATGAAATTTACACACCGTGCTCGTGTGACGCACGGGAAGCGTTCGGCGGAACGAACCGCCCGGGGAGCTCTGCTAAGTTGTGTTATCTGCTGTCATTGTTGTGGGAGGTTGATTTACGATTGTGAGTGTGTAATGAGCGTTAATTTAATGAATGAGCCGTGATGGAGGGGCCTGAAGTGCGTCAGCATTCGGAGAAACTGTCAGGTTAAAAGGGGGCAGGGGGTTATAAATGCTTTTAAACGCTGAGGCGAGCTGTCGTAAGCATCTGTGTTTGTTTGTGTGTCTGTCCATCTGACTGGAGGCTTCGACCCTCCCTCCATGTGACTGAGGTCATGTCACGTGGACAGAGTTACTCTGCAGGGCAAACCGTGGCGTCACGGCAGCCTCTTCCTTTTGTCTCCCCTCAGTCTTTCCCCTTCGTCTGTCCAGCCTCCCCCTCCTCACATTCTCCTCCCCTCAGCAGCTTCCGTAGAAGAAGAAAAAAAACACGACAACCGGCTCAGTGTGTGGCTGACGCAGACTGACGACGCGCCGGCGAGTCCTGGTCAGCGCTGATACAGTATACATCACTGACAGACTCACACACATGCAGCAACTCACCGCAGAAACGCTGCGACGACTCACAGAATGAGAGTCTCTGGGGAAACGAGTGTGTGCGCCGAGGAATGCGCCAGAAAACGGCGGCAGCTCCACTTTCACTCGGCTGCTTTTATTCTGAAAAAAAAAAGCGTCTTTACAGGGTCACTGGAGCAGCCAGGCGATAAAAATAAATGGGTTTTCACGTCTACTGTCTGTACAGTACGGAGCAGCCCTCACAGGGAGCTGTAGCCCCTTACAGTAATCAGATTACATCCAGGTCAGGTGGTATTTGATCTGATGTCAGATTCACTGTGTTGATGTTTCAGGCCCGTTACTGACAGGCTTGTGTTGCTCTACCTTCCTCTACAAAGGGGTTCTGTTGGATTCAGGTCAGGACTCACACCGTCCAGCTCCTCGTTTAGACAATTACAGATTTGTTTTTCATTTTAGCCAAATTTTAGGTGATTTTGCACCAGTTCTTGTCATTTGGGACAAACAGTGAGTCATTGTTCACGTTTTGAGTATCGAGTCAAGTCGTTTAAGTCATTGAACAGAACTTTTAAGGTATTTTGAAACATTCTGAGTCATATCGGTCGAGTTTCGAGTCATTTTGGACGTTCTGGTTTCCACTTTTCTAACTTCTTGTGTAGAACCTCTTCTGTGATGTTGTTCTCTGGATGTTCTCCTGCTGGAATATTTCTATTAATCTATAAACATCATCAACACCTTCTGCCCTCATGCAGCCCCACATCATGATGCTGTCACCTCCGTGCTTCACTGTCAGGACCATGCATCCACTGTGGTGGTCCTGGTCAGGTTCACACCAAACATCTGGACTCCATGTGAGCCCAACACATTGATCTCCATCTGACCAGAGGATGTTCTCCAGCATCCATCAGGCTTCTGTTCATGTTCTCTGGTGAACTTTGATGTGGAAGTTTAGCTGTGAGCAGCAGCCAGGTTTAGTTCTGCTCCTCCGTCCATAGAGGCTGATGTTCTGAAGTGTCCTTCACACTGTGTGAGCTTCACACTAACTCTGGTCTCCATTGATAAGCCCTGTGCCAAGTCTGAAGCAGCTGCCTTTGTCTGGTGTCCACAGCTCCATAGTGACAGTAGTTGACTGTCCGTGGAGTCATTGTAGGAGGACGACCACTGCAGCCCTGATCAGTGCTGCTGTGGCTCCTTCTGGACCTCCTGGTTCCTGCTCACACTGGGCTGCACTGGGTTCTAGTTGCTCACTGATCTTCTGGATCCTTTTCCATCTTTGTCCAGTCCCTCAGTCAGATGTTCCTCCTCCTCTGTTCAGTTCTTTTCCATGTCAGATCATTTTAGATCAAATTTTGAGTCATTTAAACAAAATTTGAGTCACTCTCGACCATTTTTGCTTGTTCTTGACTAATTCTGGATCATTTCAGGAAATTTTGAGTCATTTTGGAGCATTTTTACCTGTTTTGAACAAATCCTGTCATTCTGGGTGAATCGTGAGTCATCTGGGGACCAATTTTAATCATTTAGGACACGTTTTCAGCCATTTAGATCTGCATTTTTACTTGTTTCGAACCAATTTCAAGCCATCATGGACACATTTTCAGCCATTTTGAGCATCAGATGTTTCTCTTCCTGTGTTTTTTCCACGTGGAGCCATGATGCAGACATGGACACAGACAACTGACAACGTTCTGCTGTTCACAGCTCATTTTAGAACCACGTTCATGCTGTTAGACTGATTCACAGGTGGACTCGGTTTAGTTTCAGTGATCACAGCTGGATTCACTTTGAGTTTCTACTGTGGGGCCTGAATTCTTCATATAGCCTTAATAAAGAGTTTGTTTTCGATTATACATCAAAGGGGAAATATTGTACCGTTCAACCGAGACGTGATCCGATTACCGTGAGGCGGCACAAATGAGAATAATCAGACGTTTGGGTGGTTTCGTGCTCGCTGCTGTTGTCTGCCGTGGCTCAGGGAGGCCGGCAGGAGAAAGGGAAGCCAGTGAGTGTCTGAAAGAGAAAGTAAGAGAGGAAGCACTTTGAGGAAGAGATGAGGGATGCAGACGCGACACGCAATGACAGCAGAGGAAAGAATGTTTAGGGCGACTGAGAACGAAGCCTCGGGAGCTCTGAGACAAGCCTGGGCTCTGCACTGTGTTAACACCAGTCTGAGATGGAGGGAGCGAGCAAGGGAGATGGAAAGAGTGTTTGCACAGTAAAAAGTTCCTCTTGCGTGGGTTGCTTACTTCCCGCCGTACCCCCCCACCTCTCTTCGCCTTCTCACCCTCCGTCTGTGACCTTATTGCTTCGGCCGGAGCTTTTCCTCCGACGCCAAGCCGCCTGGAAGCGGCGAGCAGGTGAGCGAGCGGCCGGAGGGGAAGGCTTCGGGCGCGCACTGTGTTCTGTCACATACCGTAGAGTTTGGTCTCCAAACAGAATGAGCCTTGTAAACGTGTGTTTAATGGAGAGCTGATTTAAACGTCAGTGCCAGCGGAGACCTCATGCTCTGCCTTTCATCCCTGCATCCTGCCCTTTGCTCTGAGAGCCGAGCCAGCGGAGGAAACCTGCGCTAATGATGCTGGTTAATGTACTCCCTTAATGGTCTAATAAAAAAAAAAAAAAAAGAGGCAAAGCAACAGATGCACAACAGCCATATCTGTGCGGAGTGGGCCGCTCGCATGGAAAAGGAAGGGGGCAATTGACACGCACAATTTGTAAATCGAGTCGAGTGAAGTCAAGGCTCTGAGGGGGCTGAAGGCTGATCTCTGAGAAACACATCCAGAGACGTCACTTTATTGCCCAATGACTGCTGCCCCCTCCGGTGTGTCACTCTTTCTCCTGCCCCCCCCCACTCAGACTATTAACACACTCAGCTTCTCTCTGACGTAGGTTGGGGTAAAAGGGGGCAAACGGAGGGGAGGGGGGGGCAGTGATAGCGGAGGGTTTCCATGGCAGCCCTCCAGATAGGATACCCTGCAGCAAGAAGAAGAGGAGGAGGAGGAGGAGGAGGAGGTTGAGGAGGTCACGGAGAAACTTGAACTGTTGCAGCAGAACAAATATTAACAGTAATGGGTCGGACCTCTGGTTTTTCCTCAGAGCGTAATCTCTGCGTTTGTTTGCTCAGGCCCTGCTGGAATTCCCTGGAGGAAATGAGGGCGCAACATAAAAATGATGAGTTTTTTTCTCCTCCCATAATCCCTTTTGCCGTCGCGGCGGCGCTGCGTCACGGCCAACAGCTTCCTGTTTGCACACGATGCCGTGAGGTAAGCAGGACAGCGACTTAACCCTAGAATCCACAATCATCCACCTGGACGTGGAAATTAACCCGGAAGCAATAAGCATTTATGGGAACATTATCAGAATTTGGTATTTGCTCTCGTAATGACTTGAAAGCAAACAGCGGACAAAAATTCCCGGTCGACAAAATCAGCTCTTTGGTTCGAGCGGCTCTTTGTCTGTTTGCTCACACCTACTTCTTAAACACATAAACGCAAGAAGCTAAACAAACACTTTTAGGTTGCAGACGCCGTTTTTAAAGGGTTGCGTGGACGTGATGATGTTGCATCACCTCAATATCACGTGTAGCTTGATTCCACATGTCGACGTTGGTTAAATAAATCTGAATTCAAGTCGTGTGCTGAAAAAAGAGAATTACTGAAACAGCTTTTGTTTATTCAAATTAAGCTAATAAGTTATAATAATGGTTTAACATCACTGGATTCCTCTCACGTTTATCATCTGCGCTGCTTCCGCTTAAAGTAAACTCGACATTTCCAGCTGTTTTTATCAATAAACTCACATTATTTTTGCTTTTCTTTAATCAGAAATCCTGCAGCTGAGTTGCAGCAGAAACATGGACGTCAGACACTAAACCTCATTTTCACACTTTGGCTAAAATTAGAACGCCGGTTTAAAGGGACGGATCGTAGTTTCAAATTAAAAGAATCCACGAAAGCAGCCAAACCAGAAATTACAGCTCAAATACACTTTTTACTGAGCAGTAACTACACGACTCGACTCGAGTTTGTTCTACACTTGGTCACGTATTCGATCACATAACGCTAGCTATAGTTAGCGCTACAATTCAACCCTTCGGTTTTAGAAAACTAGCGGATGAGAATCAAAGTTTCGTTCGAGAAATCCGCTCGAAACAAAACCAAAGTTAAAAAATAAAAGTTGACGAACAACTTCATTTTGTCAACTTGTGTTTCAAACAGATTGTTGGACCGACTTCAATTAGTAACATGCATTTAATTAAGATTTAAAGTAGATTTAAAGCCACTTTTTTTCAGTTAGATGCATTTGATTCCTCTCATTGCTGAAACTTTATTTTATGTTTACGTCGGCTTGAAGTTTCCAATTTTTCGCTTTACCTGAACATGAAACATAAAACTTGACTCGTGACGTCAGACGCACAGTTAAAGGAGCAGGAAACCTCATTTTCACACTTTCGCTGAATCTAAAATATTTTAATGGGACAAAAATGTAGTTTTAAGTTAATAAAATCCCCCAAAGCAGGAAGCTGCAGCACTTTACTTCACCTACAGCTCACACATGTTTTACAGTGTAAGTCTGATGAGGTGTGACGGACTCAAATGTTCCTTTTGTGTAACTACAGAAAAACTGATTTTAAAATATTTTAAAGGGGCAAAAATGTAATTTTAAGTTCATAAAATCCATAAAAGCAGAAAGCTGCACTACTTTCCTTCACCTACAGATCCAATACATGTTTTACAGTGTAAATGTGATGAGGTATGAAGGACTCAGATGTTCCTTTTAAACAACAAAATAAAAACTAGTTGGAGCAACTTCATTTTTTATGAGTAATTACCTTAAATCGTGTTTCAATGCCTGCTTTAAGCACTTTTGGTCTCTTTGTCTTTGTAGTTTTTTTGTTTTTTTTGTTTGTTTTCCTTAGATTTCTCATTTTTTTTTTTTTTTTTGTTTTTTTTTTGCCCTGTGTTTTGTTTTTTTTGTGTGTGTTTTTTCTAATCTGAGTTTTTTTTTTTTTCTTTGGCTGAATCGAGGAGCCGTGCGGATTAACAACCCGGCAGCAGAGAGTGAGGCATTCAAGTGATGTGAGTCCTGCGTAATAATGTGTGAATACATGCCGTGGCGCACAGGAAAGCCAGTGTGAAGCATGAGCGAGTGGAGCGAAGCCTGTGTGAGTAAAGTTTGTCTGGCAGCTCGGCCGGCTGGCAGCTCTGTCACAGGTTCCCCTTCCTCTGATGTCTTTGAGGTCGCAGTCTGAGCGTCTCACTCGGCTTCTCCTCCTATGGTGGTTTACACAGATTGGTGATGTAATGGGTAGCATATGAAGGCCACACACAAGCTCGCACACGCACGGACGCACACGCAAACACCGATGCACGCGCACGCCGCGCAGACACCGCACTGCTACCACCGCATAGCCATAATTACACACATGTACTGTACGCACACCCATTTACACAAACCCTGGATTCCCCCTTTTCCAGAGCCGCGTTCGCTCCCACACACACCAAACAACAGTCTAAACAAAGATGCACGGCCCTTATTACACGTGCACGCGCTCACTTAAAGGGCACCAGCCTGCATCATGGCGTGACTGATCGGGTTCAGCAGCGAGGAAAGGTGCCGATCTTTGGTTCCTGTTAGCACCTTTAAACGTCTGCGATGCAAACCGTCCGTCTGACAGTCGGTGGCGTCGCTATCACCGGCTTCATCTGGATAAACTCAACTCACTCGTGTGTTAGCAGCTGCTCCATCGATTCCCCTTATTTCAGTGTTATTGTGAACAATACGTTGGCAAAAGTTGCTGTAAATTTCCACCAGATGTGTTTGTGTTGTTTTCATTCCTACAGAAGCTTTAAAGGAAGCAAACAACAGAACCGTTTGTAGCTCCAGTTGAAGTGCAAATTAATTTAGTTTGTCTGGTTTTAAACGACTTTCAGCAAAAATTAGCTTCAGTGGTCTGACGCCGCAACGTCCACGTTCCACCGAGTAGAACAACAGCATAAAGAAAAGAAACAGCAAAGTCTAAATTCATGTTTCGCATTTCGGATAAAACGAATAATTATGCTGGAAAAAGTTGGAAACTTCAAGTTGTTTGTCCGTAAACTGAAGCATCTTTAGTTTCACTCCCTTCATTTGGGTGTTTCCAACAGTTCCTTTAGCGGGAGGTTCTTTAACAAACCATTTCTGCAAAGACTTGTTTACGGACCTCGCCAAAGGTGCCTCAAAGAACCACCAGAAATGGTTCCTGTAGGCACCTTAAGGAGAACTTAAGTAGAACCACTGAAATAAAAAGGCTCCTTAACTGCTGAAGAATCATTTTTAGAAACTCTCCAAAAGCGCTTCATGAAACTGTCAAAAAAAAAAAAAAGCTCCCTTCAGGCACCATAAATGGCGCCAACAAAGAACCTTTCAATGAACAACAGGTTCTTCAGTTGCTGATGAAGAACCAGAGAACCTTCTGAAGAACCATTCTGAGTTCCACAAAGAACCTTTTAGGAAGAGGGTTTGTTTTCTTTAAACAAACCATTTCTGCAAAGACTTGTTTACGGAACTCACCAATGGTGCCTCAAAGAACCTCCAGAAATGGTTCCTTTAGGCACCTTAAATGGCACCTTTTTTTTCCCGTAATAAAGCAGTTTCCACCAAAACCAAACGACTGAAATGAAAACCTTTTAATAAAGAGGTTCCTTAACTGCTGATGGAGAACCGGAGAACCTTCTGAAGAACCATTTTTGGAAACTCTCCACAAACCACCTCATGAAACCGTCAAGAAAAAGGTTCCTTTAGGCACCGTAAATGGCACCAACGAAGAACCTTTCAATGAACAGGTTCTATAGCTTCTAATGAAGAACTGGAGAGCCTTCTGAAGAACCATTTTTAGTTCCACAAAGAACCTTTTGGGAAGACAGGGATTTTTTAACAAACAATTTTTGCAAACTCTCCAAAAGCACCTCATGAAACCCTCAAAAAAAAGGTTCCTTTAAGCAACATAAATGTTTTTTTTTAAAGCAAAACCAGGTTCTTTAAGGAACCATTTTCTAATCAGTCTCACCTGGTTCGTTAAAGAAGCAGGAAAACAAACGGTTCTTTGAGCTTTTAAATCAAAGTTATCGGGTGCAGGTTGAAAAACAAGCACATAAATCTAATATTTATTTCTTTTTACTGCTTCCAGTTACTGAGAGAGGAACACAGGTACCGCGAGGAGGAACGTAGAACCTTAAAACCTTCCCTAAAGACTCAAACGTGGGCACGCAAACTAATAATTAAGATCTGACAGCCAGGGAGCAGCTAAGGTTTATGTTTGAACTGTGAGCAGAACACTTTTAACACTTTGGGTTCTGGCTGAGGCGGAACAACAGATCGGCTGAACTCAAACACAGTCTGACTTCCTGCTGCTACCTGCCACCAAAACCGAGCGACTCCGCCGAAAGCTGAGGAACCTTTTTCAAAGAACCACATGAAGACTCATCCGAGGAATAAAGAGGTTCCTCAGCTGGCTGACGGGCCCTTTGAAGAACCGTTTAGGAACCGTTTGCTTGTGTGAGAGCCTCAGAACCACCCAGGAGACCCCCATCATGAGGGAATGAGGGAGAGTGACTAACTTCACTCTTTCTTTTCTTCTCTCTCCCAGCTGTGTCTTCAAACGTGGCTTTGATGTGGGAAATTAAAAAGAGCGAGTGTGTCAATATCTCCCTCCGTCCAACCGCACTCATCTAGTTCCTCCTCCTCCTGCTTTTCTTCTCCGCCGTTGACCCGACAAAACAGAGCATGACCCTCAGCGCCGCCACAACAGCCCCGCCACCCACTCGCTGCTCCGTTTTGCAGGGTGTTTGTTTGTCTGTGGACCGGCGTTGTGTATCCGAGGCACGCCGAGCCCGCCACTAATTATTTTCAAACCACACCATGAGTGTATGTCTGTGAATGAGGGTCTCCTAATCTCACACCCAGACTCCTGCTTCCTCTGATGCATCTGACCTGAAACTCTTAGTTTTTCTCCTCGCAACACGAGGTCACGCTTTACTGCACCTGACTGAGTGTTTCCAGCCTCCACATGTGTGTGTTTCTGTGCCATACATTGACCCCCGTCCACCTTCTTTTTTTTTTTAATGCAGCCTCTGTTCCTATGCAACACTTTCTGAGGCCCCTTCTGGTTGTGGACAACACCTCTCTGCTGCTGCTCCTCACTCTTTCCTTCACCCTGGAGAAGGAGGAGGAGGAGAAAAAAAAAAAAAGAGAAGGTGAGGAGGGAGGCAGTGGAAATAACAGGCTGCTGTCTCAGGAGGGGCTCCGGCGTTTAAAAAAAAAAAAAAAAAAAACCCGAGCAGAAGCGAAGAAATCCGGGAGAGAAAAGGTGTTACAGGTAAAAAATAAAAAAAAAAAATACCGGAGATGTGCTGATACACGTGGAAACAAAGAGCTGCAGTGACAGCGAGCAGCACGAGATGCAGAGATAAAGCAGAGGGCTGCAGAGCAGATAGCAGCCGGAGAAAGTGATAGAGGAGAGAAAAAACAACAACGGAACATTTCTTTCTCTTTTTTTTTTTTTTAAAGTTTCGCAAAGAGGCAGAGACAGCGGAGGGGAGGAGAGGGAGGGATGGGAGGGAGGGAGGAGGGAGGAGAGAGTCTGAGTGTGTGTGTGTGTGTGTGTGTGTGTGCGTGCGTGTGTGTGTGTGCGTGTTTTTATGAATGAAGTGAGTCACTGCCGATGTGTCATAGGCCCGACGTCTTTATAAAGGAAGTTTTAAACAAGCCTAAACACTTCACTGCGCGCAAAAATTGGAACTTAGCGCACTGGCATCCCTCCTCTCTGTGTCAGTGTCTCTCTGCCCTCCACACAGACTTCTCCTCAACTTCTACACAAACTTTTTTTTTCCCTTCTTCACTCCTTACTGACTGACTGAGGAAGAAGAAGAAGAAGAGACACCGGAGTTAATTTATTTTTCCTATTTATTTATTTATTTTCCTCCGCTTGTTTTTTTTTTTTTTTTTTTTCATTATTATTATTTTTGTGTTTTTTCATTTTTATTATTTTTTTAAATTTTTGTGCCGGTTCTCTCATCTGTTGGATCCAATATGAAATGTAAGTGTTGATCCCTTTTCTTCTTTTTCTGTTGTTTTCAGGACTTGTGCTGGATTACAGCTGCAGCTCCAGGCAGCAGCAGCAGCAGCAGCAGCAGCAGCAACGGTTACTTTGGCTGCGATTCTTGTGGTTCACCTGTAATTATCAAGCATTCATCATTTCAACACGGCTGCGGTTCCTTTTAATGCTTAAGTCTAGCTCGGAGTTGAAAGGCTCGGGGATGAATGAGGGCACTGTTGGAGCTGACTCGGCCTGCTCCTTCTAATTTATGCCGAACCTATCGGGTTGCAGGTGTGACAATCAGCCGCATTCATCGCCCGCTGATGCTCCGCGAGATGCAGATTCGGTGTCTGCGCGATGATTTGCTGAACCTGTGACAACACGACCCGGGGAGGATGTGCTGACAGGCCTCGGCTTCGTCCTCATCATCCTCACCGGCACGTCTTCCTCCTCTAATTGCCTCCGTGTGTTTGCTTGCAGTGCTGCTCGACTCCTCCTCCTCGCTGCTCTTCTCGCTGCTATTGGCTCAGCTGCCCGTGTTCACGTCCGCGTCCCCGGTGCCGCCGCGCAGGCCCACTGACATGGACAAACTGTCCAATCAGACCAAGAACCTGATGAAGCTCACCCAGGAGCTGCTGGTAAGTGACCCGCTCGGATTGGCTGCTGATAATTGATAAATGATTGTTGGTTGTGGTGAAGGATGGAGGAGAGTCACCGGCTGCTCATGTTGGAGCCACTTTGGGTAAAGGTCACCGGATCTGTGTGGGTTCTCAGACAGAACCTTTTCCAGGTTCTTCAAGAACCTAAAAGAGATTCAAGTTGCTTGTTAAGTGAAGATTGTAGATGCGCTAACTTTGTCTGTGTAGATTCTCAGTCCAGAAGAACCTTTTCCAGGTTCTTCCAGAACTTAAAAGTGAAGCCCAGTTGCTTTCTTACTGGAGCTCCAAGGAGAAGAACCTGTTCCAAGTCTGGTTTAAAGCTCGTAGGTCCACTAGCTGTGTCTTTGTAGATTCTCTGTCAAGAAGAACCTTTCCCAGGTTCTTTTCCAGGTTCTTCTAGAACTTAAAAGTGAGCTTAAAACCTAAAAGTGACGTCTGGTTGGTTTCTTACTGGAGCTCCAAGGAGAAGAACCTGTTCCAAGTCTGGTTGCTTGTTTTTGCTAAAGCTCATGGGTCCACTAGCTGTGTCTGTGTAGATTCTCAGTCAAGAAGAACCGATTTCCAGGTTCTTCAAGAACCTAAAAGGGATTCAAGTTGCCTTTTAGTGAAGATTCTAGATGCACTAACTTTGTCTGTGTAGATTCTCAGTCAAGACGAATGTTTTCTAGGTTCCTTAAGAACTTTAAGACACGGTACAGTTGTTGTTGATAGAAGCACAGAGGAGAAGGAACTTTTCCCGGTTCTATAAGCACTTAAAAGAGAAGTTCTTTGTTTCTGTACTGAAGCACCAAGAAGAAGGAAACCTAGAAGTGCTCCAGCTTTGTTTTTGTTTGATTGGATTGTTCAGGTTCTTTGGTGAAAACTAAAGCACCTCATAGAACAACTTTTACTGGGTTCTTCAAGAACCTTAAAGAGAAGTCTAGCTGATTTTGTACTGGAGGTCCTACATGCACTGGTGTTGTCAGTCGCTTGTCATAGTGATCCCAGGAGAACAACTTTTACTGGGTTGTCTAAGAACCTAAAAGTAAAGTTTTTATTAGAGGTCCTAGAGGTGGAACCTTTTCCAGGGTCTTAAAGAACCTAAAGTCCAGTTGCTTTTTTACTTGAAGGAGGAAAACGTTGTTGAGGTTCTCCAGGTTGCTCTGGCTTTGCATCACGCCGTGTTGTGGAAACACTTCAGGTTTCCTCAGAGCTTCCGTCTGCTTTAAGCTGCTTTCATTGATGACAGAGTTTCACGCTCAGATCAGAGCAGCGAACACCTCGGGGAGGATTTAACCGAGTGATCTCACTTTTAATCCAGCAGGGAGAGCGGCTCTGACTCAGCAGCCTCCCGGTGAGCCTCGCTTTGAACAAGTACGTCTGTTTTTGGTTCTTTGAGACGTTCCACCTTCATCCGAGAGGCTCCTTCAGCTCTGGAGGTGACGAAACATCTCAGAGAACCAAAACGGCTTTTCTTCACTCTCAGCGAGTTTGAGGTAACAGCAGAAGGGCGAATGAGTGAGTGAAGGTTTGATGAGCCTCCTGTGAAGCGACAGCACACCGCACCACTCTCCTGTTTACATAGAAACATGTTTATGTTCTGCAGGAGGTGTGAAATATGTATCACACGTGTTTATTTCAACACGTCTGGCTCGAAGTCCCATTTTGTTGTTGACAGTCAAGCGAGCAGGAAAATCAGATTTGAGAACTTGGCCAAGATTTGGATGCAGCTGGTGATTGTGTATCAACAGTGTGTTTTAACAGGTGAAAAGAAAGCGGGATCATATCTGCGCATCTCCGGTTACACATGACTGATCCAGATTCTATTTTTGCATTATGCAAATGGCTAAACTCTTTTGTTCAAGAGGATGAAATCAAAAATAGCCACAGACTCTCTCTAGTCTCAGCAGTTCAGACAATGATTTGTGTGGCCGCGGCGTAACCTGGAATCCAGATGTGAAACAAGGCAGCATTATCAAAGGGGGACAGTATGAGACGGTGTTCGGCAACACGGAAGATTTATTTTTAATTTTTTTTCCCTTTTTTGTGTGGAATTCCATTAAAGAGGGGACAAAGTTAGGAAAGATAAATAGAATCCGTGGAAAGTCCCTGCAAAAAGTAATGAAGCTTTAAAGAGAGAGAAGTGTGCGTCTGTGTACACACATGTATAAGTTTTCCAGTGTGTGTGTGAGTGTGTGTGTGAGTGTGTGTGTGAGTGTGTTCGCATGCATACAGTATGTGTGCATGTGTGTATGCATTTTTGTGGCGTTCTGCGTGTGTGTGTGTGTGTGCACTGAGGGTTCTGTAAATAGTCACGGCAGCATAGGTGCGGTGTTTAGTGTTTTGCTTTCGGTCGCCACAGCAAAGTGACCTGATAAAAATCAAAAAAAAAAAAAAAGATTTATCACATTCCAGTATTTGCATTGAGGAAGAAAAGCGGCGGGACGCTGAGCCGAGCAGGGTGAGGTCACGACGCTGCAGCAGCAAGAAACGCCAGGATAGGAGGCCGAATTAAAGGCCCAGAAAGATGGAACCGCAAGAGATGAAGAGATCAGAGAGCAGCCGGATGACAAGCAGGCTCTGTGTGTGTGTGTGTGGGGGGGCGTGCACGTGACAGCGCACGTGTGTGTGTGTGTGTGTGTGTGTGTGTGTGTGTGCACCTGGTGTGAGACAAAGTCATATAGAGAGTGAAGAAGACAAAACACAGGAGCACAAACAGGAGTGAGCTGAGAGACAATGAGGCACATTTATCGTCGAACACATCAACGCGAGCTGCACGACGACACAACAGCACAACATCCTGTTTATTACGGCGCATCCATCAGCGCTAATGTGGTTCCTCTGCTGACTGGAAGCGACGCATTAATCAGCTCCATTCATTAGTGGCTTTAATACTAAACCAGTGGTGACCTTATAAAGCAGAATGGCATCGGGCTGCAGCAGGTGCTGTTACTCCCCTCTGCTGGCCGCCGGGGGAACTGCGCCCCCTTGTAGTTTACAACACAACTGGAGCTGGGCAGCAGCAGCACTGCGTCATTCTGTCTTTTTATAGCGGTGACCCTGGAGTTTCCCTACAGCTCTGTGTTGTCTGTCCCACTTGGAGCTTTCTTAGTCACTGCATATGTTGTTCTCGTGGCTCCCAGCAGAAAACATCCTGTGGCTTCAGGTCCTTTGCTCTTATTGTTGACATTTGGGGAGGCTGAATGTGGGTGAACTCACACTGACCCGATCGACCACACTCCCCTCAGCGAGAGCTACTGTCTCCAAGCACAGAAAACACTGAGCCCGTCGAGGTGCCTGCCGCACTAATTCTTTCCTCATGTTTCCGTGACTTGTCTCGGGATGAGTTAAATTGCACCGATGCTAATTGCCGATCTGTTTTCTCTTTCAGAGGGAACATGCCTTTGACTCAGACGTGGAGCCCCACAGGTTCAGGTCCCTGCCAGAAATGAGCAACAGATCAGCCAACGACCTCCAGAATCTTGAGGTAATGCTCCGATAATGTGTTTGTGTGCAGCAGCGGCGACACTCCACCACGCCCAGGCCAAGTGTCTGAACTATGTGTGTGTTGTTTCCAGCTGAAGCCCACACTGTCTCAGCTGCACTCCGACCTCAAGCTGTACGAGCACCACTTCGAGTGGCTCAACAGGGTCTCCAAGAAGCACCACCACCCCGCCGTGCCCAAACTGGTGGAGATGATCCGAGAGATGAAGTCTCTCATCAACCTGCTGCACCGTCAGGTAAACACCAGCCGTGTTCACCGTTTAACGTCGTTCTTAAACGGTTCCTCAAAGCCACATCACCAACTGAGGAACCAGCTCATGAACCCTCTGAACCCCCCAAATCCACCAGCAGGTTGGAAACACATGTCATCTTAAAAAGAAATGACCCATTTATCAGCCAGAAACTGTACAAACACAAAGATGTTCAACTTTCCAACAAGCCGGCGGGCCGATCCCGGTCGATGGGCCGTTTTGTGTGGAAAATCAACCAAATCTCAGCCTTTAAAATCGCTTTATTCTACGTGTGTCACTTGACTCAGCTACAGCCGACGGTTATGTGACAAAAAAACAGGCCGAGCAGAGCGGACACGCGGCTGGAAACGAAGTACAAATGCAAATAGCTGAATAATAGATGTTGATTCCAGCTAATTTCTGGAAAACAGATCTGGGTCATCACTGGCAGTAAGAATCAACACTGACCATGATCCTGATTTCATTATCTGCAGAGCCTGTCCCACGCTTCCTTACAGTTTTTCTCTGGTATATAAAGTCCTGGAGCTCTGTGGAAACGGATGAAAAAGGAGAGAGAATATCTTCTGTCAGTAGGAGACAGTCAGACTGATGGAAACACCAACATTAGAAAACATGGAGGCTCCACTTACTGTAGATATTTAACGTTTCTTATTTTACTTTGTCTCCCTAAAATTCCTGAATTTTTGCAAAGCACCTGTTGGTCACAGCTGAGCGAATCATGGCTTCCCGGTTGTGCCGAGAAGTGCAGAATTTTCTGTTTTTTACAGGATCTCGTTTTAGGAAACAGTTTATTTTTTGGCAAATGTTTAAATAAGATGTGATTTTGACGATTTAGTTTATTTTAGAGGATTAGTTCACCAGCTAACTTGTCAACGTGGGTTAAAGAAGAAGTCAGCGCCTTGGTTTCTGATCCGTCTGCTTGGTGCTCCACAGATGCAGCGGGTGGAGGCTCCCCGGCTGACCCCGGCCACCCCGTCCCTGCCGCCCCACCTGCCCTACCAGTTCGACGTGCTGCAGTCGAGCCACGAGCTGCTGCAGCACTTCAAGCTCTTCTGCGACTGGGCCTACCGGGCGTTCATGAGCCTCAAGCCCAAAGTGTCCGCCGTGCAATGATGACCTGGGCGGCGGGGCGGCTGCAGAACCGGCGACAGTGTACGTGGAGTTCTGCCTCGGTCAGAGCAGGAAGTGGACCGTGTGGGCGTGCACTGAGGTCAGCGGCATCCTGCTGGAGGCCTGACGTCCACCAGCCTGCTGAAGAAAGTCCACCAGGGCCGACAGAAAAACGCAGCCAGCTTTCATCCATCCACCCCAAACCCCCTCCTAAAGGCCTTGTTCATGTTATTTATGTATTTATTTATTTATTGACTGTTAGTAATTTATTTAATTTTATTTATTTGAAGTTGTAATGTGTCACTCTCCTCTTTTATTTCTGTACTAACGTGAATTTGACTTGCCCACGTCTCTGTAGTCTTTCCTCTCCTCCTCCTTCTTCTTCTTGTGTCTCACTGAAAAGTAAAACTCGGTAGCACTTCACGAACCCGCAGCTCTGATACTGACTTTAAACTGAATTTACTTTGTGTGTCTCTGCAGCCGATAATTCTTCCAGTAGATGTAGCAAACCGTTAGGGACAGCCAAGGCTTCACTCTCAGTGCCCTTAGACATTTGTAGTGCGGTGAGCGGATTGACTGTCGACGAGCAGTGAATCCTGTCTGTTGTGTCGCAGCCTATTTAACGTTGTGGTAAAGTTGTATGAATGTGCCCCGTTTCCGAGCACTGATGGTCCTGATTAGATTCTTTGCACAAACTCGTTGGGATTAGCCTCTTGGACGAGCGAGACGGCTGATTTTGAACTTTGGGCTAGAAAAGTCTTTTATTTTTAGTTAAACACCCAAAGCCTTAAAATACTATGTATTGTGACACGATGTCCTGTACAGGTGTACATAAATGTACAAGAATGTAAATTGTTGTATACAGTGCTTTTGTGTATTATGTTGTTTTCTACAATATAATAATAGATTTCTTTACCTATTTTATCACTATCAGTTTTGTTCGTTCCCTATCCTAGTATTTGTTACAGTATTGACTATTTATTTAAGTAACTCGGTGGAACTATTTATTTTGTGCTGCAGCGGAGCAAGTCTCCTGTCTTTTTGTACTTTTATACAGTTTTTATTCTTATTCACTATTATTATTATAATTATAATTATTATAATACCATCACGTTTAAATTATTGTTGTACCATCAAGATGCCTCTTCCACACACTGATTGGCCTCAATGTGAAATATGTGCCTTGGTGAAATAAATACTAAAGAATGTGCACAGTGGATCGGACTTCATCTTTCATGTCTGCGCTGCACTTGTTTTCTTTATTATCATTTCAAAATATTTTTACTGTGATTTTTTTTATACAATTTACTGTTATTTTACAGACTTTCAGTGTTTGGTTAAATAACAAATAATAACTAATAAAATCACAAACAAAATGCAATTTTTTAGTACATGTTACTTCTAAAAAAACAAACAAAAACCAAAAACAAACAAACAACAAACAACAAAACAGGCCAAAACTGAAAATATAAATGTCCCTGTCAAAAATCTGTTATTTTATTTTATTTATTTTAATAAATGATTATTATTGATCATTTAAATGCAAAGTTTTACCACAAAATTACAGTTTTTTTTTTGTTTAACTGTAATTAAATCATTTAAAAACATAATTTTACAGATATTTGCCAGTATTTAAAAGAAAAAGATATATATTAAGGATTGAAAAATGGTAAATAAGTGTTGTTTTTTTTTAAACTATTAATTAAAATCTTAAACTTTACTGTGCTTTAAAAAAGGCATGACTTTTTTTAAGGTTCACATGTAAATTAATACCTGTAAAAAAATAAATAAAAAAAAAACTGTAAAATAACAGTTAAAATTTAACCGCTTTTAAATCCTAATGTAAATAAATTCTCTTTCAAATAACAGCAAAACTCTGTAAAATAATGACATTTTTGCTCATGTAAATACAGCAAAACGTTTCACAGTCACACATTGTAAAAAAACAACAACAACAACAACAATAAACAAAACCTATTTGTGAACATTATTTACATTTTTTATTTTTCTTTGTTAATGTGTGAATTATTACTATTTTTAGTGATTTTACTAGATTCTAGACATTTTGTCTAATTTAACAAAACGGGAAAATCTGCAAAGAATGTCAAATATCTGTAAGTTAACAGTGATTCTTTTTCTGATTTAAGTCCAGTTAAAACAGTGAAATTATCCAGTCAAATGTTGTAGAAGAATGAATCGCTAGTTGTAAGAAAAATTGACTTTTTTGTGCACATTGATGGTTTTGGACTCTTTTTTTGTTTGTTTTTTGTTTGTTTTTTATAGTTCACATGGTAAAAATAAGCATTTTGTTAGGCTGACAGATAAATCTGTATTTGAACAAAGCAGGGTAAAATCTGTAAAATAACAGTAAATTGATTTTTTAATTTGCAGTTTAATTTGCCACTGGCTGTTCTGGGAACTGACTGACGGCAGACTACGTTACCCAGAAGTCTGTGCGGTGGAGTCAGACTCAAAGGGCTTCTAATTATTTGTGAATAAAGCTCCATAAATAGTTTTTAATCTACTGTAGTGTGTATATTTATATCGCTAACAGGCTCTTTTGGTTGAACGTGTGCTGTGAATATTTACGGGTGAAGTTTAGCGTCTGTCTGTTGCCGCGGCGGACCAATGGGAGCGTCCCGTCTACTGCGGCAGGCAGCCAATCAGCGCGCCCGTTGTTGGGAGGCGGCATCGGGCGGAGAGCTGCTGTTAGTTTGCGCTGTGTTTATTGTTAAGGTTGTGTGGATCAGCACTGCGGTACCGCTTTGAGTTCATGAGACCCGCAGCGGGCTGCAGGAGGAGGCGAGGCACCGGGGTGAGTACTGCTGCAGCCCGGGATCATGCACCTCCTCCCCGGGCGGCTTAGCGAGCCGCTCCGGGCTCCGGGCTCCGCAAAGGAGGCCGACAACTGCCAGAGTGGAGCCTGACAGAGAGACTGTGCGGAGGCCTGCGGGCTCCAGGTTCACCCGGGACTCCGCTAAAGTCCAGTAATGTGTGTTATACTTGTAGCGGAGCTCCGCATTGCGGGACCGAGCCGAACCGGAGCGGAGCGGAGCAGAGGCAGCGGGAGGAGGGAGGAGCAGTGGCGGAGCGAGGCGCTGTTTACCGGGGGCTCAGACAGCAGTTACACCGGGGGGGACGACTTCCGGTCTGGGTTCATTTCACACATCTCGGCAGATTTTTATTACATTTTTGTAAAGATCAGATAAACCTTTTTATTAATCACATAGTGGAGACATGTGCGATGTTACAGCAGCAAAGACAGGGCAAACATTTAATAAAGTATAATAATAAAAATAAATCAAAATAAACACAAGTCCTGGTTCTGTAGAAATAACATTATTGCACATATTAGAGGTGTTGCTCGGATCATCACAAATATTTTTATTGCAGAGATTGTACATAAATAGAACGACTAAGATAATAACATGTATTCTAGTGTGTGTAGAAAAATAGATATTTCCCTGTTATTTATTTATTTTTTTTAAATCTCAAATCATCAAATTTATGCATAAATATTTCCTCCATCATCTCTGATTTACCTGATTTTTTTTCTAGCATAAACTACGAACATTTCTAAAGGTGTTTGTTAAATTTTAGGTTAAGATATAAAATACTTTCTAAGTCAAATTGTTCTTAAAAACTACCCGTGGACCCACTTCCTGTAGGTTTTTATGTCATGTTGACATTTAAATTTGAGGAATTTTAGGAATTATTAAAGATAAAGAACGTGAGAACTCATAAACAACGTAATCGTCTTTTTTATGTAACCTTAAACTCATTAAAATTGTGGAACCGCTGCTTAAGTTGTGCTTGTTCATCCCGATCATTTACAAAATCTACTTTATTCTGTGTGTCTCAGAAGAAGAAGAAGAAGAAGAAGCTTTATTGTCATTGTACAAAAAAATACAACAAAATTTTGTTTGGCATCGTCTCGGTAGCAGCTAATGTGGTCACAGTACAAGAAAAGCCTCCCTTTAGCTCCTAGGTGAGGTGTGAATAGAAAACAATTAAAATTAAAAATTACATTCAATTAAAAAATTCACATTTTTTGGCATCAAATCCTACAAAATATTCAAAAATACGTGTTGCAGTTAGCTGGTGGTGTGTCTGTTTGAAATGTGTGTTAGCTTTAATATAATAATAAACAATTCTAATAATATAGAATCTGATGTAAACATTACATTTTTTTTGACAAAGTTTAAAATAATACACGTAGAATAAAGTTAACAACATGTCGTGTTTTTAAGCTTCGATTTGGTTGGAAAATAGTTCTCTGATTCTGTTTTGTTCTGTTTTTTTATTGCTAACATGCGTTTTAAACCCATCGTCAGGTTTTTTGTTTTCATGGAATTAAAAATCTGCAAAAGCTTCGACTAAACCCACAGCTGGACCCGAGTTACTCACATATTAACCATCACAAAAACACTTCACTCACAGAGAAACGTTTTTACTCGGTCTGTGCACCTCTTACAGCACTTTCTGGTTGTTGTCTGTGGTTGAATGTTGGCTGGTTGTGACGTTAAAATGCGTTCCAATGGGAACAAAAGCTGCAGAAAAATGGTTCTGCAAAACCGTTCTGCCAGAAGAAAAGAAGTTTCTGTATTCAATGCTTCATTACTGTCTGTGTGGAGGATTCTGCTCCTAACACTGGTTTTATGTCCATTTTTGTTTCATGTCAGATCTAATATTGCTTCCTGGGATGCCAGCTGGAGTTTCCAGGAGAAAGAATTTACAGACGAAGACATGAACGGAGGAGTGATGGAGCACCAGCCATGAGAAAACACCAGAACTGATCCTGACCTGCTTCCAACCTTCACCTCGGCGATGGCCAACTCGGTGGCCCTAGTGGTCCAGGCGGAGCTCCTCCCCCCTCAGTCCGCCGCCTCGCTGTCTCCGTTCCCGTCGCTACTCGGCTCGGCGGAGGACGGCGAGGACGAGCGGGAGCGAGGGGAGCTGGTGGAGGCGGACAAGGGCGTTGCCGAGGGCGGGGAGGAGGTGGTCCTGGACATGGTGTCGGCGCCGGCACAGCAGCCCGAGCAGTCCGACCACCCCTTCCAGTGTCTGGACTGCGGGAAGAGCTTCAGGTGGTCGTCCAGGTTGACGCATCACCTGCGGAGCCACAACAACGAGAGACCGTACCGCTGCAACCTGTGCCCCAAGGCCTTCAAAGGCTCCTCGGCTCTGCTCTACCACCAACGGTACGCATTCAGTTCGTCTTTGTGCTGCAACCAGGCTGCGTGACACATCGATTCAGCACGACGAATTAACTCAAACACCAAAAGTTTTTTAGCTGCTTGATATCAAAACATTCTCTCGTCTGAAGCACATCCGTTCTAGAGCTGCACACTTAATGGAATAACAATTCAGATGATTAAATGAACATGAGCGACTGTGATATTAATGTTGAAGTATGTGTTGTGCTCAGAGAAATGTAGATAAACTCACCTGGTTTCAGGTAAATCTGACATCACAGCTCCTTATTTGACTCAAACCAACGTTTGGTTTGATGGAGACTGGAGGCTTCTCTGTGCCCAGTCTGTCTGATAGAACAGAACTTTATTGAACAGAGTTCGTTGAGCTGCAGGAACAGCAGAGAAACTTTAAAATAATGCTCTGAAATAATTCATCTCCAGAAAGGATGGTGTTTAATAAAAACAGGTTCTCTGTCTGCAGTGTTTAAATTACTTTTTTCAGCTTTTTTAAATCAAATTTTAGTTTGGATGCAGATGAGCTCCGCTGTAATCGCTCCGTCTGATCACTGAAGAATGGTTCATTCTTTTAAAATTGAATTATTCGAGTCATCTACAGAAAAACAGCAACGTATATCACAGATGAACCAGATGTCGGATCTGAGGTTTAACATTTTTCATCTAATTTTCGGTTTAAATTCTGTGATTGCAGCTTATTTTCTGGTTTCTTTCCTCCTCTGTGACACTAAACTGAACATCTTTGGACCAAAAAAGACATCTGAGGAAACTCTGATGCACATTTTTCACCATTTTCTGACATTTTAGAGACCAAACAATGAAAATAATTCTAACTTTGAGCCCTAATGTCCCATCCAGAGCTCTCTCTGATTGGTTACACTAAACGAGTAACAGCCAATCAGCACTGGAGGATTAATGCTGAAAAGTTTAATGACAAGTAGAAGGAGTTTGTCTACATTTTAATTCCTCTGTTTGGCAAAGATTCGACAGTAGATGGGCACAATGTGAATTTTTAGTGCTGTAATAAGTAAGTATTGAGCAGAATAATCACAAATTGTATGTTTTAAGATGGTTTAATATCAGAGTCAGGACCTTGTACGGGTGAATTTTGGAGGATTTCTTTGCCTTGAGCCTCCAGATCCTCCTGCTGTGTGCTTGGTGTTTTCATGATGTCATTCCTTATGTAATTTGCGGTGATGTAATTATGGATTTCGGGATTTTTTTGGTTTCGTTTCATGTTGTATGTCTACATTCCTCCGGGTTTCAGCGCTGTGTTTTACAAAACAAGCTGATGGCACGTCGCTCGGATAATGAATCATTTTCCAACACAGCGCCTCAGTGTTTCTGCTCAACAGCTTCACAAGGTGAAACTTGTGAACGCAGAGTTTTCCAGCGGATCGCACAGAAACACGAAGCGCATGCCTGAATTTATCTGTCATACGGGCTTTAGTTTCCGTCCACCTCCCTCGCTAATCCGTTCAATCTGGACACATTCGGGTCAACAGAAACAGAAAAAAAAACGCGTTAAAATAGCAAATTACTGTGTGAAATTCATAATTGATTCCTTCCAGTGGTCCAGCTGCACTCGGTGTGAAATGAGGAAAGTATTGCGGAGTGTTTCCTGGTTTTTAATGCCGGATGTTGTGTTGCAGGTCTCACTCAGGGGAGAAGCCTTATAAATGTCAGGACTGTGGAAAAGCCTTCAAACGCTCGTCTCTGCTCCAGGTGAGAAGTCAGCGTCAGGTGTAACTGAACCTTTTCATTGCGGATGTTTGGCAGATCCGTCTGTGTGTGTCTGCCAGGTACAAGTACATAAATCCCTTATAAAAGTCAGTCTGGAGTGTCGTTATGTCTGCGAACCTGAACTATGCACAGGGACAGTGTTGAGATTACTGCAGAAAACTGCTTTGTAACTGTCCCTCATGCTTCCACCGTCTCATTAATGATGTAAACTAAATGTATTTTGTTGAAATGTTACAGCAGGTTGGACAGAAATAATAAAAACCAACATATTTTATAAGTTGCAGTAAGTTTTGTGATTTATTTTTATATATTGAGTTGAGCAGAAACAAAACTTTTGATGCACCAGTGCAGCCAGTGTAAGAAGTTAATCTGGAGTACTGCCAGTTAAACTCAGAGTTTCCTGCCTCTGTCCATCCTCAGGTCCATCAGAGCGTCCACACCGGCGTTCGGACCTTCCTGTGCCCCTACTGCCCCCTGACCTTCAAATGGAGCTCCCACTACCAGTACCACCTGAGGCAGCACACCGGCGAGTGCCCGTACCCCTGCGACACCTGCCCCAAGGCCTTCAAGAACTCCAGCAGCCTACGGCGACACAAGAATGTGCACCTGGGCCTGAAGCCCTACACCTGCTCGGTGTGCAACAAGTCCTTCACTCAGTCCACCAACCTGCGGCAGCACATGAGGATCCACACCGGCGAGCGGCCCTACATCTGCAGCGAGTGCGGACGCAGCTTCACGCATTCGTCCAACCTGGCGCTGCACAAGAACTCGCACGCCAACCTGAGCGCCGCCGGGAAGGAGGCGAAGAGGGCCGAGGACGGGAGGAAGGGGAGCGACGTGGTGGAGGTGGTGGTTGGCGCCGAGGAGGTCACGTCCTCCATGCTGACGGACATGGTGGGCTTTGTGAGCCAGGAGGGAGCCGATGGAGTTGGCGTAGGGATGGAGGAGGTGTTCCTGTCCACCACCTCCTCCGGCCAGACTCAGGGCCTCCTCCCCCAGCTCACCCTCGCCCCCTCTGGGGAGGACGTGTGCACGTCCAGGGCCATCGGGACGGAAGTCCACCTGAGCACCGACACCGGCGCCAGCGTGCTGCTGTACAGCTGCGGCAGCTGCAGCCACACATTCAGCACCAGGACGGACCTGGAGGAGCACCAGTCCATCCACATGGCTCCGGGGGAGCACGGTGCCGGTGGAGAGGCGGGTCATGGAGCCGGGATGGAGGTCGGGGACGGCCTGGTGGGAGCTGGACACCTGCTGGCCGACTTCGAGGAGGTGGTGGAGACGACTACGGTGGCTGAGGGGGGACACACAACAGAGGTGCTGCTGGGACTGACGGAGGGAACCGACAGCAGCAACGCAGTAAGTGATGGAATCAAATGAATAGATGCAGGAAAACCACTTCGGTTAATTTTATTTATCCAGCCCCGTTTCACGACATGCAGTGTCCATACAAAGTTTGATGATGCTGCCACCACAGTGCTTCATGGTGAGGAGGGTTTCCATTTCATCAGGCTAAGCAACCTTCTTCCAGGTGACTTCAGAGTCTCCACATGTCTTCTGGTGACCTCTGGTCCAGATTTAATATCAGCTTTTTCCAGCAAATTCTTTCTCTTTGTCTCCCATAAAGCTTTGATGGTGAAGAACAGACAACAGTTGTATGAACAGTCTCTCTCATCTCAGCTGCTGAAGTTCCTTCAGAGGAGTCATAGGTGTCTTGGTGGCCTCCCTCACGAGTCTCCTTCTTGCTCGGTCACTCAGTTTTTGAGGACTTTTGTGGCTAACTTTAAGTCAGCTGCTCCTCACAGAAGCTTCCAGAGGTTTGTGCTGCAGACTGAAGACGATGTTTGTGCAAAGGAGCGTTCACTACGGATCTCCTCACTTCATAGCAAACACAACATGAACACAAGAACTGTAGTGAAACAGCACAGTTGTGTGATTCATCCGTCGGCATCAAAGCAAACCGTCCTCTGTCTGCAGAGTCTCAGTCTAATTGACCTGCAGAAGTCCAGCGCGGTGAAGTCAGCGGGTTCAGTTTGAAGATGCATGTTTTTGATATGTATTACTTCCTCTGGTCTGTCCTCAGAATGTCGGCACCACCCAGGCCCAGTTTGACCTGCTGCAGAGCTTCACCGAGGTGACTCAGAGCTCTGAGGCCGCCCAGCCAGAGGCCAGAACCACATGGGCAGGGCTGTCATGTGGCTACTGCAATAAGACCTTCAAGACCAGCGGAGGCCTCAACAGACATGTGTCGCTGGTGAGGACGACCGCTGGAGCTGCTCTGCTCGCTGACACTGTGAGACACATTAATGCACCGGACCGGGGCTGCACAGTGTCGGAACAAACGAAAAAGTGCAATATTTAGCTTTTCCGCAATATGAAAAAAAATGCAGGGATTTTCAATAGATGACTTGAAAGCTCAATTTGGAACGAATGAATCACCCTCGAATGATGGAGGCTGATTTGGTCTCTGATTTTTTCTCAGGTGCTGAAACTTTAGCATCCAAAATCAAATGTTTGCTTTGCTTCAGATTCACAGTCCTGCTCACTTCACTGTAGAGGAGCCTGCAAGGCAACAAACTCTAAAATACTCTCTAAGAAACCTTAAATCAGGAGAAATTATGTTGCATCAAACAGGATCCTCTTGTAGATTAATGCACAATGAGAACAGTTTGTTTTTGTGTCAAGCAGCGAAAAGAAGGTTTTTGCATGATGTGATGTTTGTGTAAACAGCCTCCACTTGTTTAGCACTTTACTGCCTTAATAACTACAGTCGTGACTCGACAATCTCTTAACAATCCAGAACCTGCTATCCGACAGGTTTTTAGGAGAAACCAACAGAAGCCATAAAAACAGCCTTAACATAGCGACAGCCTTGGATTGTGACTCCGACATGACATTTAATGTCACCAATCAGGATGACGGCGTATTATCTGACTGAACAATCCCACAGATTGGCTACGTTCACACTGCAGGACTTGATGCTCAATGAGGATTTCTTTGTGACTTCCTTCACGTTTCCAGTTCAATGCGACTTGTATGTGATCTGCTGTGTGAACTTCATACGACCCAAAAGTGTCCCGCATGCGCAGAAGAGGACACGACGACGTCACACGCAGCGAGCGTGCTCAGTGTTTATGGAAGTAAACATGGATGGTAACGGTGGAGCGTATCTGCCACTCCCCCACCGCCACCGATGGAGGAAACAGAAGTGTGAGCGCTAATTAAACTAGCATCAGCAGCCACGTACTGCCTGTGTGTTCTGGACACTTCCACCCCGTCAGAGCGCTGCCCCGGGGTGGAAGTGTCCCCCGAACGCACCGGATATTCTGATATTCATCATTAATTGGGCCTGAACATCCAGAGAGCAGAAAGTTCTATTGGGACCAGACCTACTAGTTATTATAACAACTATGAACAATAATGAACAACTAATGAGCCTTCCAGCATCAAGCCCTCCTCGTATCTGGACCTCCGTCTGGACAATCCGACAGCCTTGATATCCGACATAAAAGAAGGTTTTACATTTCGTGTCAGATCATCGAGTCACGACTGTAGTTTCTCATTCATCCATTCACACACCAGTGGAGGCCGTGCATGGTGTGGAGCTGCAGGGGATTGAACGTCAGACTTTTAGTGGAAAACCTGCTGCACCACCTGAGCCACTTATGCATGTGCATGCAGCTCATCTCCAGCCCTAATGACCGCCAGCAGTTTGTCCATCTTGAAAACATGTTTCTTGTCCCGTCTTCTGTTCGTCTAGATGCACTCCCTGTCGTCGCAGTCCCGCTCCCAGTTCAGCTGCTCGGCCTGCGACCGCTCCTTCCCCCTGCTCTCCTCCCTCCTCACCCACCAGCACTCCCACACCCCCGAGCAGCGGCTGCTGGCCGAGGCCGAGGCCGAGATCGTGTGTCCGCCGTCGCTCTCCCTGTCGCTGCCGCTGCCCTCGTCTCCCAGCCGGGCCGACAAGCAGCAGGAGGGCCAGCGGGAGATCCACGTGGACATCATCGCCGTCGGGGAGGAGCAGGAGGAGCAGCCGGTCAAAGTCAGCAAAGCTCACAAGAAGACGGGACCCAGCAAGAGCGCCGCTGCTGGAGGTGAGGACGTTTTCAGTCAGCCGCCGCATGGTTCCTGCTCATGAGTTTAGTATTTCACCAACAGGTTTCTTCTGGCTGGAAATTACATAAACAAGCGAGAAAACTTGAGATGTTTGTCAAACATTTGAGCTGTTTCTATGTTACTATTGTTGTTGTTTTATTATTTTACTTGCACATGTTCTGCAGCGTTCTAACACACTACAAGGTGAGAACATCTGATTCCTTGTCAGTTGCTGGTCATTAGCAAGTCATGGCTTCAACCAGAGAGAAAATCATTCAGAGCATCTCTCAGTCGTCGTCTCAAAGAGGCCATCAGGCTTTTTGTAAAACTAAACATAAAAATATCTTAAAATTGATAAAACTCAATGTTTGACTGTCTTTTGTCTCTTGTTTGTGTCATTTCCAGCCATAAGAAACCTGCTGGTCAAATAAGAACTGACTATAAATCTAACTTGACATGTGGATGAATAGTTCTGGGCTCAGCTTTGAGCCAGAACCAGAAGGTTTTTCATGTTTTTGTGCTTCCACACCTGCTGGGGTAACAGCACATTCACATCGACCGAGCTTCTCGACTTCAGCTTGTTTTCTTACTACGCTGGATCTGCAGACTTGATAAACTGCGTCTTTCCCTCTCAGAGAGGCCATACCGCTGCCCCGAGTGCGGAAAAGCCTTCAAAGGTTCGTCGGGGCTGAAGTACCACATGAGGGATCACACTGGGGAAAGGCCCTACCGCTGCACCGAGTGTGGGAAGAGCTTCAAGAGATCCTCGCTGCTCTCCATCCACCAGAGGGTAAAAATCCTGTTCTGAACCACACGTTTAACCCTCTGAACCCCAAAACCCACCGCCGGGTTTTAAAGGCCTGTCATGTTTTTCTAAAAAGTCGCCAAGATGACACCATTTATCAGCCAGACACCGTAAACAAAGAGGGACTCATCAGAGGTTCAACTTTCAGACAGTTTGTGGACTAATCAGGTCTGTTGTTGGGGAAATTCACCAAGTTTAGGTTAAAATCGTGACGTTTAATCAAATTATTCAACATCCTTTGTTGAGAAAATTGGCAAAAATTAAACTTCTTCCCTCCTGCTTCCAGCTGATCCTCTGCTTCGGTGTTTCAGGTGAACTGCAGGCAGTGTGTCCACAGAGAAAGGAAAATCTAACATATGATGAATAAAATCAAAGCAGCATGGCTCAGAAACAGTAAACAGAGGAGGAAGTTGTTTGAGGATACATTCAACACGGTGGATCTGCTGCAGACGCTTTCATTTTTGGTGGATTTTTAAATGATGTTGAATAAGGAGGTTTTTGAAGCTCAGATTTGGTTCAGAACCCGTACGTCACACGTGATTAGTACAAGGACTGTATTTTAAACAGTTTTCAACTATAAATGATGTCATTTAGGGGATTTACTGTAGAGATGATTCCTGTTTTAAGCCCATGGGTGCGTGTTGGGGTTCTGAGGATGACTCCAACATAAGGTGGAGAGTAATGTGTTTTTTCCATCCACACCCCACCAGGTGCACACAGGCGTCCGGGCCTTCCAGTGCCCTCACTGTCCTCTCACCTTCAAGTGGAGCTCTCACTACCAGTACCACCTGCGGCAGCACACCGGCGAGCGGCCGTACGTCTGCAAAGAATGCGGAAAGTCCTTCAAGAACACCAGCTGCCTGCGAAGGCACAGCCAGATGCACTCGGGTCTGCGGCCTCACACCTGCTCCATCTGCTCCAAGTCCTTCTCCCAGACGTCCAACCTGAAGCAGGTCAGAGCAGCTGCAGACTCAACTCACCCTGAGGACGTAAAAAAAACAAAAACAAAACAGTTTTCCTAACTTGTTCTTGTTTGTCTTTCCCGGCGAGCAGCACGAGCGGACCCATTCAGGAGAGAGGCCCTTCCAGTGCACACACTGCAGCAAGAGCTTCACGCACTCCTCCAACCTGCAGCTCCACCTGCGCACACACTCCTCGCGCAAAGACTACAAGTGTCCGTACTGCTCCAAGGAGTTCGTCATGCACTCGTACCTGCAGAGGCACATCCGGACCCACGGCAGCGGCGTCTCCCTGCCGAGCCCCGGCGGTGGCGGCGGAGGCAAAGATGGCGTTTCGGTGAAGGCCAGCGTGGGAGGGGTGACCACCACCACCACCCTGCTCAACCCCATCACCCTGGAAGCCTCAGGAAGCAGCGGCAGCCTGATTGTGTCCCAGCCGGCGCTCAATATTCCCCCCAACACCTCCCAGAACTACTTCATGATCCAGACGGCCAGCGGCCTGCAGCTCATCCCGCTGTCGTCCCCGACGCCGGCTCCTCCGCCTCCCCCGCCGCCGCCGCCTCCCTCGCAGAACTTCCTCCTCCTGCAGTGTCCCGCCAACAACGGCAGCCAGTCCAGCCTGATTCTGCTGCCGACGGCCAACAACCCTCCGGCGGCTCCGGAGCCGCAGAGCCTCCCCGTCCTGCAGACCATCCAGACATTCCAGCCCGTCCTGAACCAAGCGCAGCCTCAGATGGCCCAGTTTCCATCCGTGTCCCAGCAGCAGCAGCAGCAGCAGCAGACCAGGATCATCATCACCAACAACAACAACACACACACTCCTGTTGCCACGGCGACACACAACCTCTCCACCAGCTACCTGCTCAACAAGCCCATCCTGGGGAAGAGCACGAGGACGGCTCGGGGCCGCCGGGGACGAAAACCCAAAGCTGCGCTTCAGAAACCTTCGACTCCGCCGGTTACAAACGGCCACGTTACCGTAGCGACCACAGAGTCACCGCTGCCTCCTCCCGTTTCCACAACAACTGTCCCCCCCTCCAGCACCGCAGCCCCCACAGTGGACACCTCAGGACCCCCACCCAGTGTTACCACGGCACCCGCCCCAGAGAGCAGGCCTCACCCCTCCACAGAGCAAATGAGGACAGAGGAAAGTATGACGGGGAAGCAGTTTGTGTTGTGCTTCGATAATGAAGGCCAGGCGAAGGAGGGGGTGAGGATGGGGGAGGGCGGGGAGTCGTATGTGCTGCAGTTCGAGGGGAATCCGTCGGGGGAGGCAGCGGGTGGAGGGATGGGTGGGGACAGAAAGTCGCTGGTGCTGCAGTTCAAAACAGATGGCGAAGGTGAGGGGGAGAAGGGGGGAGATAAGGGAGGCATGATGTCGCTGCTGCACGAGTGGGGCGGAGGGAAGCCGGGGGAGAGGATGGCCGGGGGGGAGGGAGGCCAGGGGGAGTCCTACGTCCTGCACTTCCACACCGAGACGCAGGACGGCGCTTCGTCTGCCGCCGCCTTCAGCCAGGGCCGAGACAGCAGCCTGCAGCTTTCCTGCGCTCCGACCCAGAGCCTGGTGCCCCTGGATGGGCAGGAGGTGGTGTTCGAGCTGGGCGGGGAGGCCAAGATGGAGCAGGAGGCCGAGGAGGGGATGCAGATGATCGCTCTGATAGAAGGCGAGGGAGGGATGATGGGGGAGGAGGAGGCGGCCTGCAGCGCTGCGAGCGGCGGTGGAGGCGTCACCGAGGGTGGAGCGGCGGCGGCGGCCATGGAGGGAATATTTCAGCTGGAGAGCGGGGACGAGATCGTCATCATCGAGGTGAGCACCAGCAGCCTGAGGGAGGGACGGGTGGAGCGAGGAGGGGAGGCCGAGATCTCGCAGGGCGGGGAGGTGAAGTACGAAGCAGCAGAGGCGAAGGAGAGGAAGGAGCAGGAGGACGCTGAGGCGCTGCAGAGCGAAGACACCATCAGAAACGGACCTATCAGCAAAGAGATGCTCTAACTGAGGCGCGTGAGTGTGTGTGTGCGTGTGTGTGCGTGTGTGTGTGCGGTTTGTTAGCACTTTAGTCAGCTGAGTTCTCCTGGACGCTGAGAGAACGTGCAGGTAGACGGTGTGTCGTCGCAAAGCCATGAAATGTTATACATTCAGACGGCTGCACACGGACCTCCGATATTCCTAAAATATATATTAGTTTAAATTATACTGTCTCCGGCAGTTTGTTTATGAAGTAATTATGTTTTTTTGTGAATAAATGTTGTACATGGCCGACTTTCTTCACAATGTTAATAGTAACTAATTATTAATAAACCTGTTAATACCTTTTGTCTTTTTGCTTCTTTTTGCTGTCAGCAGCTTTATTTAGACATAAACACATTAAAACACTTTGTTGATGTTCATGATGAATTTGAACAATTTCTATGTTTTTCTTTTGACATATTTAAACATATTTGCCAAGAAACGCCGCATCCAGTGTTATAAATACCACTGAAATTCTCCCAGATGTGCAATGAAAGGGTCTCTTTTAGTTGAAAACACACATTTCTGCAGATTAACAGGTGAGAAATTTATCATATGAACAGATTTACCATCAAGATTTTAAAAGCAGTAATAAAAACTTGCACCTCAAATGTCAAAATGCAAATTAAAACCACCTGTTTTATGTCGTTCTACTGTGATATAAACGAAACACACAATGTCGTGTAAGTCCAGATGTTGTCAGTAAAACTGGTGTTTTTGCTGCTTCAGATGTCTGAATTTAAGATCAAAACATGACAATAACCGTAAGCAGAGCTTCGCTTTACAGCATATATAAGCTCCAAAATGATTCCTCCTCATGTCAAATTTAAATTTAGTGACTTTTTGTTTGACCAACGGGTTTTTTTTCTGACTGGAAATGACATAAACAAGAGAAAAGAGTCAGTAAAACACTGTGCTAGGAATCAGTCTGGACTGTTCCGAGACAATTTCAAGGAGTACTAGCTTTTTGGGCAGGAAATTTTTACTAAAAATGAGTCATTGACATCTCTACATAAGGATTTATCGTCTTTTGTTGCTCGTTTATTACATTTACAGCCAGAACGGAAACCGCTGTGGGGATTTTCCTGGACTAGGAACCACTGCAGCGCTTCATCGTGGATTAGAAACAAGCTACAAGCTGCACTTTCACCAAAATCTGAAACCATTTATTTATTTTTGTTTTTTTAAAAAATAATTTTGGTCATTGTGTTTTTAATAATAATCCAGAAAAGAACATAGAAATAGTCACTCATTGTCAGCATCTCCAATACAATGTCTTGCTGTGTCATTCTCAGCCACAAGAAACCTGCTGGTGGAACAAAAACTCATTTTAAATGAAAATTTGGCATCAATTTGCATAATTTTAGGTTTCTTGGGACTCTTCACAGACTAGTCAGCTGTTGTCTCTTTATAGTGAACCAGAACGTGACAGAACACGGTGGAAACCAGCAGGAACATCTGCAGTCAGACAGAAGCTGCATTTTCACACAAAACTGAATCAGTTTCAGGGAGTATGAATCCTTTAGGATGTGATATTTTTACTAAAGATGAATCATTAATATCTCTACATGAAGATTTGTTGTCTTTTGTTGCTTGTTTTTGTCATTTACAGTCTCTGCATCACTTCACAGTGGATTAGAAATAAGATAGAAGCTGAACTTTCACGAAAATTTGAAATATTTTCAGTTTTGGTCTTAATAGTTTTAATAACAATCCAGAAAGGAACAGAAATAGTAATTCATCATCAACATCTCCAACATGATGTCTTGTGTTGTCATTTCCAGCCAGAAGAAACCTGCTGGTGGAATAAAAATCGGTTTGTTTTTTATTTTTCGTGGATATAAACAGCTGTAGCTTCTCGGAGATGTCCTGACGCTGCTGACGCCGCTACGTTGGTGTCCACGTCGGGTTTACGCGGCGCGCTTCGTGCGTACGCAGATGGCGCAGCTTGGCGCGCTGGAGGCGCGTAACGGAGCGTAAAACGGGCATATTCGCTTCCAGAATCGGGCTGTTTGCGCACGAATCGACAGTGTGGTCATTAAGTCAAACTCTGGACCTTTAAAGCAGCAGGAAAAACACACTCAGCGGTTGTTTTTTTTTTTTTTTTTAATCCATCTGTCCGGCGGACCTGAGCTGCGCCGTCAGAAGGTAAGACGAGCTGCTGCACCCGAGCAGCTGCTGGAGGCGAAACGTGTCGTTTCACCACAGCACCGATCAGAACCATTAAAGGAGCTGATGCAGGTCTGATTGTGTGGAAGCTTTGAAATGTGGGTTTAGTCTGAGTGAAACAATCACCTAATCCTCCATAATCCTCCGCTGAGTGGGGGCATGTTTCCCTCCTGCAGCCTCCTGCAGCCTCAGAGAACACAGTAATGCAGCAGAACCATGCATCCATGCTCTCCCTCCTGCTCCAGGCTCCTCGTGTGGATGTTCCCGTCAGACTGAGCGTGGAGCCGGAGGAGCTGCAGGCCTGAACATGGTGAGGCTGGAGCTGGACCAGGTGGTGATGAGGAGGATGAAGGATGAAGACATTGAGATGGTCAAAGCTCTCATCAAGGTTTGTCTTCACGCTGCAGACTAACAGGGGAGGTGTGCATGTGACAGTGTTTACTGCAACAGAAAGATGTACTTTATTTGATTTTGTTTCAATAAAAACAGTAAATTCTGCAATTTCAGCATCTTTATTAGAATGTTTTCTGGTTTCTTTTCCTCCTCAGTGACAGTAAACTGAAGATTTTGGACTTTAGGAAACACTGATGCACATGTTTTCACATTTTGAGACCACACAGCTGATCGGTTCGTCCAGAAAACAGTCGGAATCTTTAACAAACTTTCAACAAACCAAACTCAATTATAGATTTACATCCAGGTGGGGAACGTTTATGAATGACGCTGATCTTCTTGATTCTAAAATCTGCTGGAGGCGACTCAGTTGGAGCTAAAACCAACAGGATTAATTCATAAAGCTCTCTGCTTGGTGGTCAGTCGAGTTTGTTTTGGTGAAGGTTCATTGTAGAGCTGCAACTGATGATTAGTTGATCAGTTTCTGGATGAACCGATCAGCTGTTTGGTGTCAGGAAATGGTGAAAAATGAGCGTCAGGTTCATCTATACAAGATAAACACTCAGTTCAGGCTTCTGTCACCGTGTTTTATTCGAATCTCTGTAAATCTGCAGGAGGGCTGCGAGGGAACCGAGAACCGCCTCATCCTCCACATCCTCACCCGTCCTCTCTGCCTCTTCATCCTCGCCGTTTTCTCCTCCATCCTGCGCTGCCTCGTCCACTCCTTCATCCTCGCCCTCGCCATCCCCGTCTTCCTGCTCATTGTGTTCCTGAAGATCACGATGCCGCGGTCCACCGGCGTTCTGGGCAGCAGCCGGCCGTACTGGGACTACGTGGGCAGCAGCTGCAGAGGAGCGCAGGACGACATGCTGCAGAACCCCTACTGCAGGATCAGCGGCAGGACGCCCGCCAACAGAAAGGTCAGTCGGCCAGTTCGCTGAAAGTCAACATCAGGTCCAGATGTTCTGACCTTTAACATCCAGACTGGAAAGAGACACGAAGCAACTACAAAGAGACACAAAAACACAGCAAAGGGACACAAAACAACCACAAAAAGACACAAAACAACCACAAAGAGACACAAAACAACCACAAAGAGACACAAAACGGACGCAAAGAGACACAAAACAACCACAAAGAGACACAAAACAGCCGCAAAGAGACACAAAACAGCTGCAAAGAGACACAAAACAACCACAAAGAGACACAAAACAACCACAAGGAGACACAAAACAGCTGCAAAGAGACACAAATCAGACACAAAGAGACACAAAACAACCACAGAGACACAAAACAACCACAGAGACACAAAACAGACACAAAGAGACACAAAACAACCACAAAGAGACACAAAACAACCACAAA
>NW_007578805.1:144256-151072 GCF_000690725.1 Stegastes partitus | reverse complement strand
TCATGATGAAGCACGGCGGTGGCAGCATCATGACCTGGGCAGCTGTGACTCAGGTAGTAGATTGGGTTGTCCAATGAGTACAAGGTTGGTGGTTCGATTCCCCCTGTCGAAGTGTCCTTGGGCCAGACTCTGAACCTGAAGTTGCTCCCAATGGCAGACAGCACCTTGCATATGAATGCATTGGTGTATGAATGTGTGTATGAAAAAAACATAAAGCATTCTGAGTAGCATGAAGGTAGAAAGGCGCTATAGAAGTTCAGACCATAACTTCAGACCATTGATGATCTGAAGGGGTTCAATCAGTCCTTGAATGTGAAATGCCACCTTTTCATTTCGTGACAAAATACGCCAGTTTGGATGCACAGACCTACTGGTAAGGGATTAATATTGTTCTGTCTGAAGCATGGTGGTGGCAGCATCATGGTTTGGGGATTCTTTTTGGCAGCCCTGGAAGAGGTAGAGGTTAATGAATGCATCAAAGTGTAGAGAAATCCTGGAGGAGTCTGCAGGAGAAGTTTTGCAGAGAACAGTGAGGTGAAGCTGCAGATGTTCAGGCTGATTGATACCAACGGAGCTGCAGCTAAAGATGCATCTAATAAATAGTGACTGGAAGGAGGTGAAGACGAATGCAGTCACTTGCTCTGCGTTTAGGTGAATGACATCACTTTGTAGAAATCTGTTTTCAGTTTAACATGAAATTGTTAAATTCTTGCAAAGAAAATTAAATTGATTCTGATTCACAGTTTGAAAGCAATAAAAAAGAAATACTTCCAAGGGTACTAAATACTTTTCACGAGTACTGTAAGTGCAAACGTGCTCTGCTGAAGGCTTTTGGATGTTTAAGTTAATAATTTATGTCAGGTTTGTGCTATTTATTGGAGTGTTTTGTTGCTGCTCTGCTTCATCATCCTGTCCTTTGAAGCAACATCCGTCCGTTTTTGATAAGACAAAAGCTTGTTCGCTGTTTAATAAATGACATGACGACGCCTCAGCTTTGCTGTCTTCTTTGTGTAATATTAATGTTTCTTAAGCTGCTTCTTTTCTCAAACGTTTCGGCGCAGTAGATGTGTGTGAAACTGTACAGATGTGTAGGTGGTTGCACAGTTACTGTATAGGAAGTGTGTGTGGTTGATGTGAATGCGCACAATTTGTCGTCTTTTTTTTTTCTTTCACTGCTCACCTTCACCTACAGTTTGTGGCTGAGTGACTCTGCACAAACGGCGTGTGCTCCATTTTCCTGTCACCTCGCCTTCCACTTTAGTTTTGTTAGTTTTATATTAAGAAGGTGGCTCTTAGAGTTCCACCTTGTTTGACAGCTAAATGTTAATTTGTCAGGATTAAAATAAGAAACGGTTCTTAAATGTGAGGATGTTTGCACTTTTTCTTTCTTTTCTTTATCTGATCAGGGACGGTGCATGTTCACATAGATCACTTGTGATGTGTTGCATATGGAGTGTTAAGCATGAAGCTGATCTGGCTTTTCAGGCTTTTTCTCTTTTTAAACTTTACTTATAATCCAAAATAAGTCGAGCATCACTTTAACTCTGGTAAGTTGTAAACACACACATCAGTTTAGCTACAGGAACAAAACACTGAGTCATTAAAAGATTTATCCAAAGTAAAGGTCCATTATGTGTTTATTTGCCTGCACGCTGCAGCCGCGTGCGTTCAATGTGAGCGTCCGTGACTCAGTGTGTGCGCGTGCGGTTTGCAGGTGAGTGACAGTTTATGTGACTAAGCGGGACTGCGCCTGAGGCTAACCTGCGTCTGGTTAACGCGCCCTCACGCTCGCACTCGCGCGTCTGGCCGACTGCTAACCTCAGACGGTGTCAGCGCTGCACCGACGGGCCGCAGATAAACACCGCCACGGGAAGTTTGTGCGATGTCACCGTGTGTGGGAAGGAGGCCGAGCTCACCTGATGTGAGCACAAATACAGGTTCACTGCAGGCCGGAGTGGAAAATCACCGTCCTGTCATTAAGTTTAATGAAAAAGCCTGGCGACACCGGAGCAGCTCGGCGGTGTGTGGTCGACACGTTTCCCGCGTAAAAGCTGCGTTTGACACTTTTTGAGGTCCACGAGCGCCGAGCTGCAGACACCTGTAGGCTGCTTCTCCACCCGGCCGATCTGCTGCTATTATTGTTGTCAGGAAACAGATGTGAGTTCACACACTGGAAAGAAAGTCTGTTTGTGACTGTGGTCGTATGCGTCTGCACGGTATGGCTGTGTGTGTGTGTGTGTGTGTGTGTGTGTGTGTGTGTGTGTGCGCGCGTGCGTGCAGAGTGTGGGCGGGTGGGTTTCGGAAAATATGACTTGGCGTTTCTTACACCCGGTTTCTGCCCCTGACTACGGGTGAAACGCACACGTCTGGCCGTACTGTACTGTACTGCTTGCAGCGCACGAGAGGGGCCGGCCGTGCGTGTGAGCGTTCACGTGTGACTGTGAGATGACCTTGGTCAGCTGCGGTCGGAGCCAGAGCGCTGGGTGGGAAGTGGTTACATATAGTTTGGCGTCCGATCAGCCTCTTGAAGTCGAGAAAAGACACATGCACACGAGATCAAATGTGCAGAGACATTAGTCTGAGTGCAGCGTCAGAGTAATGCAATACGATGTGAGGTCGCGGCGCGCACGCACGCACACACACGCGTGGATCACGCCGAATTCTGGGGCACCGCACAATCACAGGATAAATTAGATAAATTAGTTCCAGATGAGGTATAACATATAGACTGTGTTAATGACATGCTCATACAGATGGCTAACACACACACGCACACATGCACACACACACATGCACACACACACACACACACACATGCACACACACACAGATGAGCTCCAAAAACAGCCACCCTGGGAAACGGTGAATTCCCCAAACCACAGAGTGCATGAGAGGGTGAGGGGAGTCATGGGAAAGCAGGATGCCTTCATGCAGTGCCACCGAGCGAGCAGAGCTAAAACAGACAGCGCAGAGGAAAGACGAGGGCAAAATAATACACATCCTGATCTGGCGGCGGTGGATGACAGCGTCTGACGCTTCAAAGGCCTCTGAGTGAGATTTATCCACACAGTGCGGTCGGTCAGCTGGCCGGCCGGACCGGCAGACGCGTAGGGCGAGGGAGGTCGATTACAGCCCTGCTCCCAGCCTGACACAGTTTGGGAAAACCCAGATCAGAGGACAAAGTAAGTGTCAGGGCCTCCGAGTCTGGAAACGCCTGCAGCTCCACCAGATCTGGGGCCTCCGAGGAGGTTCTAGGTGGAGCCGGAGGGGATCAAGGTGTGAAGGTATCTGGAAGCTCTTACTTCAACGACGTGGGAGCGCGTGGAGGCCGGTGACTGGGTGTCTGGAAAATTCTGCTGCGTTTACTGACGTCTGTGAAAAACTCCAAAGGTTACAAACCACGTCAAACACTCCTCTCATGTGTGGTCACTCTGATTATTTTCTAAAATCTGCGTTGTGTAATCGGCCACACCAGTAAAATTCCTGCGCTGCCTCCTACCAAAACAATGGTTTGGCTTTAATTACGATGTGGACTAATGTAAAGTAAATTTAAACGCAGAAAAACCATTTAGAAAGCAAACATTTGGATTCAAGGACAGTAAAATGTCCCCCTCAGGCTGTGATCAACCTGTTTACAGAACACACTCATTCAGACTCACATCTACTCATATATACTTAGGTGACAAATATAATTACACACACAAAAAACGAGGGTATATATATATACATGTATATACAGGAAAAGAGCAGGTGAGGAGTCCGTTTATAGCTCTATTTGTTCTGCAGCATCGTTTCTGCATCACGCCGCCCAAAAGTCACTTTGAAAAATCTTCTGTCCAACCAGAAGCTGCATCTGTTGCGCGCAGGATGTTTATGTTTAGACGTATAGGTTCTCAGTTCCCTCCTTTAACCCCCCAACACACACACACACACACACACACACACACCTACACACACACTTTCACACACACACACTTTCACTCTGCCTCATTCACCTCCATTTATTAAACCCACGCTCGGCGAGTGACAAAGCGCCTCTTTTGAAATGATCGCAAAGCTCGACAGGTGAGCAAAAATTCAACTCCATTTGTGTCTCTGCTAATGTTTCTGCAAACTATCGCACAGCAAAAAAACCAAAGTATTATTAATTTTGCAACACCCGATACTAATATAAGAAAGCGGTGTGATGATTACATGCTGTAGTGCTGAGCTGTATCTGGGTTTCACTATTAATGACTGATGAACTGGTTTCACTAAAAGTTGTGAAAGTGAGAGTTTGTTAGTGAATGTTCACTGTCTCCTCACTGTCCACCGCTCACCGCTGGTTAACCACAAGTTTTACATGCATTTCTTCTGCTAACTTACTGGATTCACATCTGAATTAATGAATGAGTCATGTGAGCTAGTTCCTCGGTCGAGTTGTTCTTTGGGTTTTGACTGTTTGTGCTGATTGCTGCTGAGATTATCTGACTCCGGAGATGCTGCCGTTGTAGCACGCCACGTTGTTTGAAGTTAATCTGGTCGCCTTCTCTACATCTGTCCCAGCGTGCTTTTGCCCAGGAAAAAGTTCATCTACCATTACAAGAACCTGCGCTGGGCGAGGGGCCGCTGCGAGACGTACCTCTGCTTTGTGATAAAACGACGAGTCGGTCCGGAGTCGCTGTCCTTCGACTTCGGACATCTACGCAACCGCAATGGCTGCCACGTAGAGGTGAGTCCGACGGGAGACGATGTTGATGATGTGAGATGATTTTACCGTCCAAAAGTTTTCAAACTCCTTGAAGTTGTTGCAGATTTTTGAGAAAATGCAGCTTCTGTCCCGTTCCGCCATGTTCTATCATGTTCTGATCCACTGTAAAGGTAGAACAGCTGATGCAGTAGATCTCTAGTCAGCTCCAAGTCGTGGCTGAAAGCAAAGAGCTCATATATAAGCCGATAAAGTCACATCAAGAGTTTTCCAGGTGCAGCGTTCACAGATGAAGCTTCATGAAGAAGTCCAAGGAGTTCCTCACTGAGGAACATGTCAAAGGGCTGCAGGAGGACAGACGTGAGCCCTGCACTGGAACAATGGTGGAGGCCCAGAAGAACCCAAGGACCAGCACCAAGAGCATCCTGATGGATGTGAGCAGTTCTGCTAGCAACATGTCCATCAGACACTCCAGCAGACCAACAACAAGGCTGGTCTCCATGGAGACAAGGAGAATCCACTTCTCCAGGACTGAGAAGAAAGCTGCTGCTCATCATTTCATGAACACAGAGAAAGGAGAAGCATCCAAGGCCAAGAGCAGCATCCCCACGGTCCAACGTGGTGGTGGAACGTGATGCTTTGGGGCTGCTGTTGAGCCGACGGACCAGACAGCCTGGTCAGAGGAACCGGCTTCATGAGAACAGAGGAGAACATCAGGAGGTCTGCAGGAACACTGCTCCTTGGGCAGCAGTGGAGCTTCAACAAGACGATGATGTGAAACATGCAGCCACAGTGGTGAAGAAACGCTGAAGAGGAAACAATGAGGAGATGTTGGAGCGGCCCAGCCAGAGTCCAGACCTGAATCCATCCAGAACCTGTGGAGGAACCCAAGAGCAGAGTGATGGAGAGGAAGCCTTCAAGCTCCAGGAGCTGCAGATGGACACTTGGAGGAACCAAATCCCAGAAACACTGTTGGACACTAGAACAGCTGATGTGGAGCAAAATAAAGCCTCTGATGAGTGAAGAAGAGGACGAAGACGTTTGGATGGAAACATCATGAACATCTAACCTCATGCTTTGCTGTGTTTTGTTTCTTGTTCGTGTCGTTCACAGTCAGAAGGAACATTTTAGTCAAATAAAAAACCCTAAAAATGTCTATTTATTGGAGCTGTGAATAATGTTGGGCTTGACTGCATGAACATCCACTGACCTTCTGTGCAGCTGCTGTTCCTGCGCTACCTGGGAGCCTTGTGTCCTGGCCTCTGGGGTTATGGGGTCACTGGACAGAACCGAATCAGCTACTCCATCACCTGGTTCTGCTCCTGGTCTCCTTGCGCCAACTGCTCCCTCAGACTGGCCCAGTTCCTGAACCAGACGCCGAACCTTCGCCTCCGGATCTTCGTCTCTCGCCTTTACTTCTGCGACATGGAGGACAGCCGCGAGAGAGAAGGTCTGCGGATCCTGAAAAAAGCCGGCGTGCACATCACGGTCATGAGCTACAAAGGTGGGTCCATAAACCTGTAGAGCTACGCTAAGCTCCACGTGTCCTGGTGCTTTCATGATAAGTCAACACTGCTTTCCCTTCAGACTACTTCTACTGCTGGCAGACCTTTGTGGCTCGGAGCCAAAGCAAATTCAAGCCTTGGGACGGGCTAAACCAGAACTCTGTCCGGCTGGCCAGAAAACTCAACCGCATCCTGCAGGTAAGACGTTTAACGCACAACACGTGTTCCTTTGAGCGAGCCGGTCCAATAACACGCTCTTCTTTTTGTTTCTTCAGCCCTGTGACACAGAAGATCTAAGAGATGCCTTCAAGCTTCTTGGACTGTGAACAAACCCGTGGCCTCCTCCGAGTCCAGAGAGTCAACGACGTGTTGGTGTCGATCCGTCACTACAACTGCTGAACTGAGAATCTGAAAAATCTGAGAAAAAAAAAAAAAGGCTTTCAAGCTGTCGCAAGGCTCGTGAAGTAGCAGCCGCTTGCTTTGTCTGTAGCATCAAGTGTGAAATAAAATGATGTACAATGAGGTTTGTGTTGTTGTGTTCTGTCTCTGAACCTTTGGATGTGTTCCGGTAGAGCCTCTTTTTTCAGAGTACGTATAGTTTTGAGTGTCTCTGAAAAACTGCTG
>NW_007578805.1:138517-141185 GCF_000690725.1 Stegastes partitus | reverse complement strand
TTTAAATGGTACGTTGAATAGAAATTTAATTAAATATTAGAATTTTAAGTCTCTTTTTTTCCTGATTTGTGTCATTCTAACAGACAGCAGACGTCTCTGAGTTCTCTCTCCTTCTTCGTGGTTGTTCTGTTTCCACTGAGCTGCTGGACTTTATGTTGGCGAGTGAGACAGGATCTGTTTGGGCTTCACAGAGTTTAACCAACTTAACCAACTTGTTTCATATCTTTTATTGTCAGGTCTTAACCTTAATGTTTTGCTGTAGCGCCACCTCTGGTCCGTTTATTGAACAGATGATGACTGTTTTCTTCTCTAACCTGCAGGTGAGCTCTTCGCTCAGGCTCCGGTGGATGAGTATCCGGGCATCGCCGTGGAAACCGTCAGCGACTCCAGCCGCTACTTTGTGCTCCGTATCCAGGACGACAACGGTGGGTGAAACACTCAGTAGATGTGCTCACAGTTTAGAGGATTTGGACACGTCGTTCAGAGAAGCCTGCAGGTGTGTTTGTCGATGACCTCGTTGTGTTTGCTCCTCTGCAGGTCGCAGCGCCTTCATCGGCATCGGCTTCGGGGACCGAGGCGACGCCTTCGACTTCAACGTGGCGCTCCAGGACCACTTTAAGTACGCAGCGACTCCACACCGCATCAGAAACCGTCTCTGACTCGGCCCGGAGTGGTTCCTTTACCTGAATTATCTGTTTGTATCGTCCTCAGGTGGGTGAAGCAGGAAAACGAGTTCACCAAGCAGGCTCAGGCTCCAGACTCCACCCCGAAGCTGGACCTGGGCTTCAAAGAGGGCCAGACCATCACTCTCAACATCGGGGTACACAAACCTTCACAGATCATAACGGTTACCAGAAATAAAGAAATATAATGTCATAAAACGCAGGTGTAGATTTGTTTTGACAGCCACTCTGCAGTTTTAGTTCATGGTTACAGTTTTATTTTTATCTGTGAACAAACCAACACAGTGTTTTTTCTCGTCTCTTCGTCGTCCAGCAATCCAAAAAGAAGGACAGATCTCGTCCACAGAGCTCAGGTGGCCTCGGGCTCCTCCCACCTCCACCTGGTGGCAAGCTGGCCCCGCCCCCGTCATCCAGATCCACCAATCATAACACACAACCGTCAGCGGGGGGAAGTGACACCGGTAGGTGATCGGAACAACAACGATCAGCTGGAGCACTTTCAAAATCTCACAAACGGTGTCGGAAAAGTTAAAAAACAATGTTGTTGAGAGACATAAAAGAGCGTTTAAAGGAAACTGAACTCCAATAAATTCAGGAAATGCTCCTCGTGTCTCTGGTACAGTTTGTGAACAGAACTAAAAGGTCAGAGATGGAGCTGAGAGAGGCCATGAAGGGCCCTAAAAGTAATTGATAAAATCTTAAAACCTACCATCAGATATACAGGGAGTCTAAGGAAGCTCAAACCGGAGCGATGCGAGCAGGAGCGACGCGAGCAGGAGCGACGCGATCACTTTCAGCTCAGATCAGCAGATTTTTAGAACAGTTTCTGCTCAGCCACGTCTGATTTGACTGAAACTTGACACCACACATCGATATTTATAAAGTTTTAGCTTCATATGTCAAATACTTAAACTTTTACTGTTATTTCTTATTATGCTCTTAGTTAAAAATATTAATTCAGAATGAATCTGAACATTTAAAGAACCATTTTGAAACCACAGAACTCTGATCTGCTCGACTGTTCGCTGATGTGTTTGTAGTTGCTCCATCAGTTATTAAATTCCTGCAAAAATAACTTTCTTTTCATGTTTGTTGTCGAATATTTCACATTTAAAGTATTCTACTACTGACCCCCAGCTACGTGTGGTTCAGAACATATCACTGGTTGACTTCTGCTTTATCAGGTTTTGTTTTTTTTGTTAATGAGCTCAAAGATGGAATTTTTCATGATATCTTCAAGTTTTTTCCTCATATTCCAACCCACCCATAGTCACAGATTATTTGATCTACTTGTCCGAAATTACAAATTCTGAATCAATGACATGATGAGAAACAACATTTCAGCCGTTTATCTTCAATAGTTTCTCAGATATTGTCGTTCAAACAGCCTGAAATTTCAAAACCTGCTGAAAATAGGTTGGGCAGTTTAAAACAACAGACAGTGAACCAGAGGTGGGCGAACAGACGGCCCCCGATGACTTCAGATGGAACAACACACCAGTGTTCTGGTTCTGGCAGGTCCAGAGTCCGTTTGTGTGATCCAAGTGTGATGATTGCGCTCCCAGGCCCGGAGCCGACCTCCACCCTCAGGCCTAATCACTGATCCCAGCTGATGTCACATCTGCACTGTTTGATGTGTGACTTCATGAGGGCTGAAAATAATAAAAGCAGGAGTGGGACTATTGTGACCGAACGCATTGCCGGGAAACGACACCAAACAATCTGTATTTTTAAAAGAATGTGTTCAATATTTGGACTTTTGTTCTGTTCGCAGTTGTTTGATTCATCTTTGTGACTTTAGTGTTTGTTGTTAAGAGTCGAGGAATCCATGAACATCTGTAGGTTTAATGCAAACATCTGTTGACGCTCCAAACAACAAATAAATGTCCTCAGCTTCTCACAGACCATTTAGAGTGGCTGGAAATCCTCAGCTGGATGGAGGTCTGGACTCTGACTGGGCCTCCAGAACTTCACCTTGTTGTCTT
>NW_007578805.1:123032-137417 GCF_000690725.1 Stegastes partitus | reverse complement strand
AAGCTTTGATGGTGAAGAACAGACAACAGTTGTATGAACAGTCTCTCCATCTCAGCTGCTGAAGCTGGTTCATTTAGAGGAGTCATAGGAGTCTTGGTGGCCTCCTTCACTAGTCTCCTTCTCGTACCTCCTTTAGAGGAGTCATAGGAGTCTTGGTGGCCTCCTTCACTAGTCTCCTTCTTGCTCGGTCACATTGAGGACGTCGTACTCTGGTCACATCTACTCGTGTGCCGTATTCCTTCCATTTCTTAATGATGGATTTAACTGGACTCAGAGGGATTTAAAGTAACTTGGTAATGATCTTGTAGTTGTCTGTTGACTTGTCCAGATTCCTAATTAATTGATATTTGTAGAAATCTGTTGCCACTTTGACATCTAAGAGTCTTTTTTTGCGATTTCTTTGGGGGGAAGCAGCTTCCTTATGTAGGCCATGATTCAGTGCTGAAAGGCAGGAGAAAGAGAGACCTTCCAGTGGGGGTGAGCACTGTTTATAGAAACTGTAAATGGTCTGTATGAAGCAGAGGAAAGTTATTTTGTTGTTGTATTTCAGTTTCCAGTGGAGCGTTTGTGTCCACAGTCTTTACAGTGGAGGTGCTGAGTGCACTGTTACGCTGACCTGCAGGAGAACCAGCCAAAACTATGACAAATAAATAGTAAAACACTGGAATTTTCCTGCATAAAACGCCGCTGCTGCCTCCACTCTGACCTTCTTTACGTGTTTACGCTGCAAACCGCATTGTTTTGTCCTAAAAAAGAAACCCTGAGTGAAGCGCGTCACGGTTTCCTCCTGGTGGTGTCAAACTGTGAACGCTGCTTCTGATTCATGCGCTCGCATTTAGAGATTCCTCCGAGGTTTCCACAGACGTCCAAATATAGTGGATAAAAGTGGAGTGTTTGTTGTGGCGCTCAGAGAAATGAAAAACATTAGAAAAATTCAGCAAGAGATGCCTCCGTTTATCCAGACAGTACACAGATTTATGCTGCTGGTGACATGTTTGTGGAAATATTTACTGCGTTTGAGCTTCAAATGTAATTTTTTTTATTCTTAAACACAAATAAAGTTCAGTTTAACTCCATTTTTTGAGGTCTCAACTATTAAGTTCATCTGCATCTGTTTTGATAATTGATTTATTGGTTTCAGGACTTTTTTAAATGAAATTAAACGCGTCTAAATTCTGTGATTGCAGCTTCGTCGATCCATGATGAATGTTTTCTCACCTGAATGGACATTTTAGAGACCAACCAGTTGCTCAAGGAATCCAGAAAATAACCGAGAAATTATTCAAACTCAATGAGAAGAAGTTCAGATTTATGATCCAGCAGAAAAGCTTCTTCGTGAATTCTGGTTTTTAGCTCCGATTTGGTCGCCTCCAGCTGATTGTAGAATCAGATCAGTTGTCATGTGAGGTTTTTGTTTTAATAGTTTGTGTCCTTTCTGTAGTTTTGCGTTTTTCCCTCATTTTGTGCCATTTAGTGCCTCTGTGGTCATTTTGGATCTCGTTTTGTGTCTTTTTTAAACATTTTTCTCTCCTTTTTGTCTTGTTTTTCTTGTTTTGTGTCATTTAGTGTCTCTTTGTGGTCACTTCAAATCTTGTTTTGTGTCTCTTTTACACAGTTTTGTCTTCTTTTGGTCATTTAATGAGCAAAATGCAATTTTCAGACTTTAATGCTGTCGATTGAATTCACAATAATGTTTAAATTAACGANTTTTTTGACCAAACCTTGCAAAAGAAAAAATCACTATTTGTAAAAATACAGAGTTTAAATGTGGACATTATTTACAGCTTTGGTCTGTTTTGTTTGTTTGTTTTTGTTCTTTTGTGTTTTTTACAGTCAACATGAAAATATTTTGAAAAAGTTCAGTCCTTAATATACATAATTGTTCTTTCAAATAACAGAAAAACCTATTAATTACTACTACTACTACTACTACTACTACTAATAATAATAATAATAACAATAATAATAATATTTTGCTGATTTAAATACAGTTTAAAAAAAAGGTATTATTTTATGGTCAAATCTGGCAGAATGCTGATTGTTAATGTGGATGTTATTTACCGTTTTGGTCCGTTTTTAGGGTGAACATGTAAATTGACACGTTTTTCTGTGACTGGATATTATCTGTAATTTAGCAAATCAGTAAAACATCAGTAAATTACCTTTTTAAAAAAATTAAGCATTACATAATAAAGAGATTTCCATCATAAATTAATGCAGAAAATGACACATTGGTGCATAAAAACTGAGCAGAATGCAGAAAAATCAGGGTTTAACTTTCAACATTTCTAATCTAATTAGAATCAAACATTCATAAATAAGTAAATACTTTATTTTATTTTCCTTCCCTCTCTGTGTGCATTCAGTGTGCCTCTCCCGGAGGAACGCCACTAAACGCGCCGGTGGCGCAGCGTCGTGCGCACGTACTCGGTGTATTACGGTGACGCAGCTGCGAACGGACGGACTCACCGTCAGCACCGGCGCATCCGCACCGACAACGAGGCAAGATGGCGACCGAGGGTCAGTTCGAGTACGAGTCGGTCCTCTGTGTGAAGCCCGAAGTGAACGTTTACCGGATCCCGCCGAGAGCATCCAACCGGGCCATCAGGTGAGCGGGGCGGCGGCGGTCCGGTCCCGCAGCCGGTCCCGAGCCGAGCCGCCGAGCTCATCCCGGCCACGCAGCCTCGCGGCGCCGCGGCCACTTGATCCGCTGCTTGTTTCTGCCGCTGTGTGTTTACAAGGTCACGAATAATAACCGTAACGTTGACGGCGGTACCGGACAGGTGGCAGGTGTCGGGACGCGAACGGATCCTCGAAGGTCCGCGTTTACATCCGAAAACTGGGCTCCGATGAACCCGATTTACGGTTTTTATAGAGAAATACCGACATGACGCGCTTTCTGTTTATCCTCATCCGTCTTTATCATTTCACCTGCTCGGATCCGAACCGGTCCAGGTGGTTTCACCGGATACAACAGCTTTAAAGGTCCAATTCAACTCATGTGATTCAGTTCATCAGCTGCCAAAAAGTGGCTGCAGCTTTAGTGGTGTGGCTGAGGTGGTATTAATGCACCAGAGTGACGGACAGGTTCTGATTTAAACATCACAGCTCAGAGCAGAACAGACCAGACCTTTATTTATAAGGTACAGTCTGTAAATTCTATCAACCACAGGATGTTACAGCCATCACACACGACTGGAGGCTTTATTTAGTATTAAAGCTGCAGCTGATGATTATTTTCATCGTGGATTATCATCAATCAGCTGTTTGCTCTTTAAAACATCACATAAAGGTGAAAAATGTGCATCAGAGTTTCCTTAAATGTCCTGTTTTGTCCAAAGAGATTCAATTTGTTGTCATAACGGAGAAAAGAAACCAGAAAATAGACCAGAATTTAGAGAGTTTTAATTAAAAATGACTCAAACCGATTCATCGATTACCAGAATAGCTGATACTGATCTGGTTGCAGCTCCAGATGGTGTCTCCAGTGGTTGTAAATGTTGCGTCTGATTGCACTGATCTGCACATTCTGACTGTTTGATGCAGATTAAAGCAGCGAGAGGCGTTTCTTAACTGGACGGTTCTGCTTTGATAGTCAGTTTGGGCTCTCGCAGTTATTTGGCACAACGTCGTCACCGTGTTACAGTTCGTGCCCACCGTCGTGCAAAAACTGTCGATCTGACTTCTGATTTCATGAAGTTGAAATTTTGGCTGCTTCACGCAAATCATTGTGGTGGAGGGAAAAAGCTTCTACACTGACGTCTAAGTAGCTCCAAGAAGGACTCGTCTCTGATGTGGCGTTTCATTAGAAAATGTCAAATCAGATTAAGCTCAAAATTGTGATACTTCATGAAAACCAAACTATTTTTTATGTCTTCATTTAAAAAATCGCCAAAATGATTCTCAGATTCTGTGAAAAACTAAATCATAAATGAGTTTTTCCAGCATGGCCGACACCTGCGGACACTTCATTAAAAAAATATTTAATTTGTGTTTTTTCTTGTTTTTTCTTTTGTTTTTTTTTGTAAATCAAAGAGCATCTTAATTCTCACCTCACGTGTTTCTAGAAAAACATTTCGGTGATTGTTGTCAGAGGAAGTTTCCAAACGAGCCGCCATGTTGTCCGGTTTGAAACCCGGAGCAGACGTGTGCAGCTTGTCCAGGAAGCAGTTTCAGGACCGCATTTCTAGGACCCTTGTTTTTTTTTTCCCCGACAGCGCCACCTACCAGAGGGAACAGCAAGCAAATAAAAACCCAAACAGTTCAGGTGTCTGGACGTTAACGTGAGAAACAAACTCTGATGTTCTTTAGGCGCCACAAACAGTCGTCTTCCAGCGGATGACAGTTTGCTGCACAACCAGCTGTTTGTTTATCGATTCTTTCTGTCTGCGTCTCCTTCTGCGTAGGATTCCATCTTTATTTACCTGATAACGCCTTAATTGTACTAATTAGACTAAACTCTCAACATGCAGGTGTTAGCAAACCGATTAAACTGCGGGAGAGGAATGACTATTTAGGTGGAATAAACCTTTAAAACTATAAGTACTTGTACAGAAAATAGTGTTTTGTGTGGAATAAGCCTTGAAAAAGTGCAGTTTAAGTTGTGTAGACCTTAAAAACTACAAATACCCCGACAGCATGTCGTACTTTGGGTGGTGTAAACCATTAAAGCTGCAAGTATTTAGACAAAAAGTAGTATTTTGTGTCGACTAAACCCCTAAAACCAAACGTTGTTAGACAGATAGGGCTGTTTAAGTGGTTCAAACCGTTGTAACTGCAAGTACTTGGACAGAATATTGTGTTTTAGGGTATAAACTGAACTGAACGTGGTATTATGAGTGGTAGAAACCTTTTAAACTCTAAGGTGGAGCGCTTAGGGATCACCTGCTTAAGTAGATGATACCGTCGTGAAAACAGCGTCCTGGAAATACGTCCTCCGACTTTCAATCATACTGTCACACAGCAACCACATCTGGCAGCTGTTTTACCTCCATGTCAGGACAGCTGAGGACCAAGTTCTAGGAAAACATCCACAAAATGATCACAGAGAGACACAAAACTACCCTAAAGACACAAAAAACCACCACAAATAGCTGCAAAACAACCACAAAGAACCAAAATGACCAGAAACAGTCTCAAACTGATGAAGAAGAGACACTCAGCAACCACAAAATGACACAAAACACCTACAAAATGACACAAAACAAGTGCAAAGAGACACAAAATGACTGCAAGTAGACACAAAGCAAAGGAAGGAGACACCACAAAGAGACACAGAACAACAGCAAAGAGACACAATACGGCCGTAACAAGACAAAACACCACAAATAGCTGCAAAACAACCAAAATGACCAGAAACAGTCTCAAACTGATGAAGAAGAGACACTCAACGCCCACAGATTGCCACAAAGCAACTGCAAGCATCTGCAAACTGACCCCAAAGAGGCACAAAATGACTGGAAATAGACATAAAAGAACCCTAAGGAGACAAAAAGGACCATAAAGAGGTGCAAAACAACCACAAATAGACACAAAAGGACGAGAAATAGACACAAAACGACCCTAAAGACACAAGAACAACACAAGTAGACACAAAACAATCACAGAGAGCCACTAAATGACTAGAAACAGACTCTGAAGCTCAGACGTGTCACAGACGCTCCGACCGACTCGCTCATCGTCCCTTTCAGGCCTGTCAGTTACCTGCAGCAGAAACGTTGACAGACGGTTGTTTACCAGGGTTCCTATTGGCCGGTCGTCCAGCCCGACCTGCTGCAGCCACTTCTGACTGGACGGCGGTGGCAGCAGGAGGCGTCTGATTGGCTGGCCGAGGCCGTGATGTAACAGCGAGGCGTCTTAGTCACGTTTGGCTCACGGACGAACCGACAGCTTCTGTTTGATTGTGATTCTGCTGCTGCTGCCTCGTGTCTCAGCGAGCCTCCGTCGCTGACCTCGGCATCTGTTTGTGTCTCAGGGCCGCCGACTGGAAGCTGGACGCTCCTGATTGGACGGGACGCATGCGGGTGACGGCTCGCGGCAAAGTGGCCTACGTGAAGCTGGAAGACAAAATGTCTGGTGAGGAGCAGGAGGGACTGTTTACTGCTGCTGTAAATCATTCTGCTGCCGGTTACTCATCTGTTCCAAGGTGACCCGGCCCGGATCTGAACCCACGGCTGCAGCGTTGCGGCTTACGCTGCAGCTCTACCCTTCATCAGCTGGTTCTCTCTGTCAGCTGGTTCTCTCTATCAGCTGGTTCTAACACCAGCTCTAGCCTCCATCAGCTGGTTGTANGTCGATTGAATTCACAATAATGTTTAAATTAACGAGAAGCAGATAATCACTCATGTTTGTTCCTGTTTGTTTCTCTTTTTCTGGTTCCAGGTTGTTTGCTGGACCTGGACTCCAGTAACTCCAACTCGGTGGCTCCGTCCAACCCGACCTCCGGCGCCGACCTGTGGGGAGACTTTGACTCTGTTTCCCCGAAGTGAGGCGACTCTTCCTCGCCCCTCTTCGCCGTCTGTAAATCTACGCAGCTCTTTTTTTGAAACTCTTTTCGTTCTCTCCGTTACGGGGTCCCGTATCTCTCCCTGCCGAGCAGGGTAACCCCCTGTACCGCAAACCCGGTGTCGTTTCAGTTGGATCCCTCACGGTTTTGTGTTCTGAGCCTGAACGGACACAAGCTACTCAGCAGTTTAAATTCTGCCTCTCCATCCCTGACAGTGTTTTATTTCTAATGTAGATTATACATAACAGAGATATCCAGAGAGGCGTGATCATCTCGTCCATATCTAAAGATGAAATCTATGAATGAAGGAGTTTACTGTACAGAGAATATTTATTTTAATGTGTATATATTGTCAGTGGTTTGTAATTATGGTCTGTGGTGTCGTCTCCTTCGTGTAGCTTCTTTCTCTCTAAGTCCCAGCAGTGGGACTGATTATATGCACTGACTGACGGTCCAGTCGCTCTCCGTAGGTCTGCATTTATCGCAGGGATTGTCAAATAGGAGATTTAGATTATTGCAAAGTTTACCGCAAAGCGATTTCACTTGAAAGAGCACGTCGTCGTCGTCGTCGTGATTTACTCTCCGGTGGCTCCGCAGCTGCTCGGCTCTCCGGGGACGGAGCATTGTTCGGGCTGTAAATCAGGACGTCGGCTGGGAGAGGCCGCTAACCGGAGCAAAGAGAGGCAACGAGTGCTTTTATCTCGGCCTCGAGGGGAAATGCGGATGATTTAACCCGCGTTGTGTCATCCGCACAGCTGCCGAAAGCTGCGACCGGTGAGTCACGGAGGCCGCGACCTTCTTCCCTCCTCGGCGAATAAAGTCTGCGTTTCTTGGTCCCGTAAGAGAAGCCGGTCGGGTCAAAGCATGTCGTACTGTACACACGAGTTTAACTGTGAACCTTATTCCATATCCAGATGTTATTTACTCTGACGCGGACAGTGGTGGTGTTCGTTGTCCACTAGGAGGCGGGTCGTGTTGCGCTGGTGTCGCGGACCGTGTGAGTGTAAAGGCCCAGCGGTGTGTGTCGGTGTGTGTTTGTCGTCCTGATTATGTGCATATCTCCCAGACGTTACCTGTAATTCATAAACTGTAAATGTGTATGGAAATGAATATGCAAAGAAAAATATAAAGAAAACACTGAATGACCAAACCTTGATGTGCCGTTGTGTGTTTTTTAAAAAATTCTGATTTAAAGCCTTTTCGTCTGTAAAAAAATATAAATAATAGTGATTAAAAGAAGGTCAACAGAGAGCTTTAAAGGTGCTTAAAGGCCAATTAAAAGAAGATTCAGGAAGACAAACGGGAAGAAGAGACAAGAAGAAAATGATTTTACGAAATAAAAGCATCAGTGGATACAAATCTAAAAATAAAAGCATCAATTAAAAAAAAAAAAGTAGTAAAAATGAAGAAAATCAATAATATAATAATGAATAAAAACAATAAAATGTGTGTAATAATTGTAAATTAATTAAATAAATACATTTGGAAAAAGAATAAAATGGGAGATGTCGCATAAAAGCAAGTCTATAAAAAATGAAATTATAAAACTAAATTGGAGTAATTGTAAATGAATCAGTCAAATAAAAAATAGAATAAAGTCTCTAAAAGTGGGTTTTAAGATACGACTCAAGGGGTCCTGAAGGCAGCAGCTTGGTCACCCTTAAAAAGAGGAAAACGCCAGAAACCATAAAAACAGAAATCAGATTTTCAGCTTCCTGATGGTCCTTGAACTCATCGTGTTGTAGCAGAAAGTTTTTTTCTACCTGGCTGGACAGGTGAGCAGGAAGTGAGGTAATAAATCAGACACGCCTATGAGCTAATGCTAATGCTAACAAAGGAAGCATGAAGGAGTGAAGTTGTGTTGGGAGGAGATTTCCGGAAGACAGGTGCAGTTTCTGGTCATCAGTGGTACAAACTGGGATGATTTAGAGTAAACGGAGTCTTTGGAACCAGAACCGGCCGGATGTTTGAGGTTCTACGAGCAGGACTGGCTGTTTGGACGCTGATGGATGTGTTTGTCGGACCCAGGTTAAGGTAAGACTTCTTTTATTAAATCTAAAAACTGAACTGAAACAAAGTGAAATGAACAGAAATGATTATTTTCTTGAACCAATATTATTTGTGAGTTTCTCTTAATTAAGAGTCTTTTAGAGGAGCCAGCTGTTGGAGATACATTGAACATGGTGGAACATCTCTACAGACAAACAACCACAAAAACAACAAAAAACAAAGAAAAAAATCACCACAAAGAGACCAAACTGTCCAGAAGAGACACGAAACGACACCAACAAGACACACAATGAGGAAAAACGAGACACAAAACAGCAGAAAGGAGACAAAATGGTTAATGGAAATGGAAATAGTTCAATCTGTGTGTGGAAAGAAAACAACCAGAAAGAGACAAAAACTGCCACAAAGACACACAAGTGAGACAAAGAACAACTAAAACAAAACACAAAATGACCACAAAGAGATACTAAATGACACAAAACAAGAACAGAAGACACAAAATGACACAAATTAGAAAAAACTGGTTAAAAGAGACACAAAACAAGACAAAATGACCTCTAAGAGACAATAGATGACACAAAACAATAAATAAATGACACAAAATGACACAAATGAGACATAAAATGACAAAAAGGAGACAAAACTGGCTAAAAGAGGCACAAAACAACATTCAAAATGACCACGAAGAGACACTAAATGACACAAAACAAGACACAAAATGAGGGAAAAAAAGGGGACGCAAAACTACAGAAAGGACATAAAGTGTCTCTGAGTGTTGTGACTATCTCCAGTGTGTGGAGCCTCCATGTTCTCCAGCTGAACATCTGTGGACATTCCAGGTTCTTCGCCTCCTCTCCTTCTTCATGTTGTGTCCGCTGAGCTGCAGGACTTTATGTTTCAGTAAATGATGCAGATTGAAGAAGAGAAAACGCTGACAGGTGAATGAACTGTTAATGTTTTATTGGATACATTAGTGCAGGTGATAATAATACTGGACTGTTGGTGCCGCAGTCCGACTGGTGGCTCTTGTGTTGCGTTACTGACTCAGTGCTGCTATAGAACCGTGACTACAGTACCGTGAGTGGGTCGTAAACCGTGGACACGTGGTCCGTGTCCACACATGAGACGAGCACACCTCCGACATTCACACACAACAGCGCACTCGTACACCAGGTAGATATGACTCAGCGCCGAGGCCCGGCTGCTGGCTTCACGGTGCTACGGGCTGTGTGTTGGCTTTGGTTTCATCAGCATCAGGCCTTGTTGGCCCAGGTTTTGGGGTTGCTACGGCGATTGCGACAGCGTTTCCTATTGGACGACCTCTCGATGCGTCTGGGCCACCCGGAGAGCTCCCGGCACAGCTCGGCTGTTCAGGGAAAAACGGGTTTATTTACAAGTAAACAAAGACAAATAACTCATATTTCAACCATCTAATAAAAATACAACGACTTTCAATGACTAAAGCACATTTTGTAGCCTGAATTTGACACGACCTCAAGTATACTGTTGGATTTTTAACGTTTCATGAAGAATATTTACGTATAAAAACAAAAACCTCTAATAAAAATAACCTCTTTCTCATATAAACAACAAATCCGTGTAAATGCAAATCTGTTGTCGCTAATTGTGCCTCATTTTTGCATTTATTTATAATATAAAACCTGAATTTACCAGCTTCAGCCATCAAAAAAAGAAATTCTAAAAAGTGCATTCTAAAAATGAATACGTATTAAATACCTATCATATAGTGTATGTAAATACACTTTTGTAAAATTATATAAGAAAAAAATTTTGACTGTAGAAATGAACATTTTGTTTAACAAATTGAAAAGTTTATGATCAAATTCTATTAGTTTTTGTTGTTTTTCACTAGACATTTAAATCTGCTTTTTGTTTTTTAGAATTTGACAAAAAAAAAAAAGATATATAAATACATTTTTGTAAAATTATTTTTAAAAATCTGTAGAAATTAAAATTTTGTTCAAGAAACTGGAAACGTTATGGTGCAACTAAAGTTTTTTTTCCGCCCTTATGTTTTTTGTGTGTGTTATTTTGCACTAGACATTTAAATTACTTTTTTCTTTTTTTTTTTGTAATTTGACAAAAAATTACACAATAAAAATCTGTAAAATTACTATATTTTTAAAACTGTTATTGTGCAATAGAAAGGTCAATTCACCATTTATTCTTTATTTATTTATATATTTTAAAAATGAAGAAAACTACTTGGAAAAATAAAAAAGGGGGAAACAATTCCATGTAAAATTCATTTATTTTTCTAGTATTTTTACCATGAGGCCCGTCTCACCTTTCAGGTACTCGTCCTGCTGACACACTGTCCTCATGCAGATCTCGTTGTTGATCACGTAGACTCGAGGGAGGCTGAAACACAATCACACATTATATTACATTATATTATATTGTATTATATTATATTATATTGTATTGTATTGTATTGTATTGTATTGTATTGTATTGTATTATACTGGAGATGTAGATGCAGTCTGACAGCAGTGAAAGTACATTTATCAAAGTACTTTTGAAGTTTTTAACCGCTTGTAGTCAATATTTTTCCTTTTTTCTGCACTTTGACTCCACTGTTTTAACCTTCTGGTGTTTGTTGTCGACCAGAACGCATTATTAATAATCAAAGAAATTACTTGGAGCCTAAGTTGGAGTAAAAACAACAATATTGGTTTTAAGTTTTAGAATAAGTCAGACTTCTACACTGAAATGTCGTCACTTTTTTGGACTATTTTTCGTCATCTTGAACACATTTTGGGTCATTTTAAAAAAGTTTTGATTAGTTTTGGACAGTTTTAAGTTATTTTAAAAATACATTTGAATCACTATTGATGATTTTTACACATTGCTGGACAAATCTGAAATCATTTTGAGCAAATTCTGGAGATGTTTTTTGTTTTATTTTTTAAACAATTGAACAGTTTACCATATTTTTCACAAGAAGAGAACTTAATCGCATCGATCCTTCTGATTGGCTGTTACTGTTGATGTGTAACCAATCAGGTGGAGCTCCTTGTGGTTGTTTGGTGTCTCCTTGTGGAAAGTTTGTGTCACTTCATGGTAATTTTATGACTCTTTCTGGTTGTTTTGTATCGTTTTGTGTCTCTTTGTAGCTGTTCTAAATCCATTTATGGTCATTTAGTTTGTCTGTTGTCATTTTGTATCTATTTCTGGTTGTTTTGTTGCTCCTCATGGACAATTTGTGTCACTTCTTGGTAATTTTGTAACTCTTTCTGATTGTTTTGTGTCATTTTGTGTGTCTTTATAGTAATTTTGTGTGTCATTGGGATTATTTTGTATCCACTTATGGTGATTTAGTGTCTCTATGGTGATTTTGTATCTATTTCTGGTTTTGTTGTGTCTCCTTGTGGACAGTTTGTGTCATTTCTTGGTAATTTTATGACTCTTTCTGGCTGTTCTGTGTCATTTTGTGTCTCTTTATAGTCATTTTGTTTGTCTTTGGTGGTTGTTTTGTATCAATTTGTGGTCATTTATTTTGTCTTTGGTAATTTTGTGTCTCTTTCTGGTTGTTTTGTATCATTGTGTGTCTCTTTGTGGCTGTTTTGTGTCACTTCATGGTAACTTTCTGACTCTTTAGGCAGATCTGCAGGTCAGTTAGTGGAACTCAGAGTTCAGACCTGGTGAAATAGTGTTTAGTTATTCTGACACTGGAACCAGCAGCTCCTCTTGGAACTTACATTTGCTCCAATTGTTTAACATTTCAAAGCTTTTTCCACTGTTTTGAAGTTGTCGGTTTTATTCCTTCACTTATTAATTACTTTAGCTTCGATACGTTCTGCTGTATTTTGTGTTTTTACTTCACTGATTCCCTCCGTTTGAGTCTCTCTCTGCAGTCTGTGTTCGCTCTGTTGAGCTGGTTTGGATGCATGTGGTTTCATGTGGTTTCATATGTTCAGTGTGTATTCAGTGTTGGACCTTTGGCCTGTGAGCTCTGAACTGTGCAGGTCACCTGTAGAGGCAAAGGCCTCCAATGCACCTCTTGATGGGCCTGTGGACCGAGTACATCCTGGTGCAGGGGTACATCTCCTCCCTGCAGTCTGCACAGAGTGGACAAACATGTCACATTACAGCTGCAGGAATCAGGAACAGAACCAATAAAGAGGCTCCTGGAGTCACTCACTGGCCGGCAGGACGCCTCCAGGCTCCTGGGTCGTCTCTGGAAACAAGCACAGAAAACAGAATGAGACCAGAACACGCCGGCGCTGACCCGAGTCGGTGAGTCAGACGGACACATGTCAGTGGTTCTGATCAGGAGTGTGAGCGTTACCGGGCTGCTGGGCTCGGCCGACAGCTGCGAGCGCTGCGGAACAGAAACCACATGAGGGGAGTGTTTCACGGCACCGAAAACAAACAATTAAACGGGACGACGATGATGTGTGTGTTCTGTTTGTTACCGTGGAAACAGCAGAGGAGCAGGACCACTGGGAGGCTGCCCATCGCTTCGGCTGGTCAGAGGTCAGCTTTACGAGCTGCAGGAAGAGGAAGAGAGGCGGCGTGATTTCACAGAGTGGAGCTGCTGCTGCTGGGATTTTTACTTTTTTCTCTTCGCTGTTTATGTTTCCTTCGGTATAAATCCTGGCGTTCCGGCCTTCTGTCATGTTTTCCTCGCAGCTGAACACACACACGTGCGGCTCCGGCGGGTTGATGTCATTTTCCTACATTTATTTATTCTAGTATTTATTGGACGGCTTGTAAACAGCCAGATAAAGAAAACACCTTGGCGCGGTGTTTTTCCTCCTCCTCCTCCTCCTCTTCGCCTGACTCCCTAATTCCTCCTCCTCCCTGCTCCCGCCCTGCGTCATTCCTCTTGTGATGTGTCAGTGCGACTTTGCCGTCCAAGATGTGAGTTCTCTCCAAAGAATGTGTTTTCGGTGCCCTCCGCCCCTCCTCCGGTACAGTCGCACATTCTTTCCCAGCGTCCACACAAAACATTTCCCAACTGTACGAGCAGCAGCAGCCAAAACTCAGACTCACACTTTTTCTCACAACTTGTCTGTTTTTTTTTTGTTTTTGTTTTTTTATTCCTGCAGCACACATTTTAATCTACCGAGCTGAAAACTGTCCTGCTGTAGCTGCTCTGCTCTGTCTGGGCTCCTGCCATGTTTCTGAACCGAGCACACAATCACACAAACCATCTAATCAGCTCTCTTATCTGGTCGTGTCCTTCTCTTCACACCTCTGGATGTCACCTCACATCTGGGTTTCCTACAGAATGTGTTTTTAAAAAAAAAGAAAAGCGGAATCAGATGAGAAAGAAACAGAATGAACTGGTACTCACAACTTTTTTTCCTGTCGTCCACAACTTGCTTTTAGTTTTATGAATCTTTTGTCTTCTCCTGTTTCCCCTCCTTCCCTCTCCTGCACCTCCTCCTCCTCTTCTTCCTCCTCCTCCTTCTTCCATCAGCCTTCGGTCTGCCTGGTCCAACTCCGGACACAATCGATGCCATTCTTCTGTTTGGTTCTGTGAGGAAAAATGCCATGAATAGTTTATTTATCCTGAATCAGATTAGTTCAATGTGAACACACTCTGAATCTGAACCCTCTCCATGACTCCGGCTGTATGTTTGGGTTTGTTGTTCTTCTGCAGAATGAATTTGTGGATGTTTGGATCCCTCACTGGTGGAGGAGTAGATCCCACTCAGACCCTTTCAGGGTGTCCTGTGGATCCTTTTGGCTGCAGGATGAGGCCTTTGCTGATCTGGTTTGTTCTGGAGTAAATGCTGCAGAAACTCTGACAAGCAGAACGTTTTGGAGAATAAAAATAAACTTTAAAGAGTGTTGAACTAATAAAACCACCATCAGCAGTAGAAAGATGTTCCACCATC
>NW_007578805.1:121322-122693 GCF_000690725.1 Stegastes partitus | reverse complement strand
GTTCCTGACAGAACATCTCGTCACACACGATCTGTTCTTGACATCTTCTGTGGACTTTTTCTGTTTCACAGTTTCTGATCATTTTAAACATTTTGGTGATTTTTAAAAAGGAAAGAGAGACGAGGCTTCATATTGAACACACTGTAAACTCCACGCAGAATATTTTGAGGTGAACTTTTTCCTCCACAGGAAACTTTGGAGGCGGCGTCGAGTCTTACTTCCTGTTCCTGCGATTCTTGGTGGTTCTGAACTTCCTGTCCTTCCTGCTGATCGCTGGGTTCGTCCTCATCCCGAGCATCGTCTTCAGATCCACGGGCACTCGCCTCGCCAACACCACGTCAGGTACCAGTCAGCTCAGAACCACAGGGATGCAGGAAGAAACAGAGACAGACTTTTATTGTGAAAAACAGCTGTCATGCTCACGCACAGACACAACAAGACTTTTCTCTTTACACATCAACACTGGAGCGGCTACAATTCATCGATTAGATATCAGCTTTTAAATTAATATCCAACTATGCTGGTTATTAAAACTTCATTAATTCTGATTCCAGCTTCTTAAATGTGAATATTTTCTGGTTTCTTTGCTCCTCTGTGACCGTAAACTAAAGACCTTTAGATAAACTAAGACATTTGAGGAAACTCTGATCCACATTTATGACATTTTAGAGACTAAACGATGAACCGATTCATCCAGAGAACAACAGTGAAAACATCTGCAGCTCCGTCGCACAGATTTGTGTGAAATGTTGTGAATGTGAAGAAACACGTTGAAAGTTCAGGAGCTTCTGAGTTAATTAAACGAATTCATGTGAACAGGTTGCAGCCAAACAAAAGACACAGAGAGTGAATCCAGTTTAGACGTGACTCAGCAGGAGGAGAAATGTCGTAAATCAATCCAGAAAGCAGAGAGTCTCACTGCTTCATGTTCTGTTCTACGTAGAATGAACCCCTGAACTGACCTCATGAAGACATTTCCACCATAAACTGATGCAGAAAAGGAACAAAGTGGTGCAGAAGGCTTCATCACAATCCACTAAATCATGTTTCTTCACATCCCCCGAGCTCTCGTGTCTCTGATAAAAACAGGAAAACCTTCTGGCAGTTTCCAGGCAACAGAAGCTGCTCGATCAGAGGATGAATGTCGAGTAAAGCAGCAGCAGAAAGTGAAGGAAACAGAGGATTTCTCACCAGAACAGGATCTAAAGTGAACATATAAGATCCATCTGTCAGATGTTCTGGAACTGAAATACTGAGGAATAGTTTTTGGGTAACTGTGACTGTTAGAAGAACTGCCGTCAGCATCACTGTTCCCAGAGGATGAATCCTGCCGACTATCAGGTTCAAAGTTCTGTGGCTCCAAGTCTGCAA
>NW_007578805.1:119546-120487 GCF_000690725.1 Stegastes partitus | reverse complement strand
GACAAATTCTGAGTCATTTTGGATGCAATTTATGTCGTGTTGGACATATTTTGAGTAATTTTGGATAATTTTTTGCTCATTTTTGACAATTTTTTTTATTACGTTGGATGTATTTTTTTCTTCTTTTAGACAAAGTTTGAGTTATTTTGGAAAAATTAAGACATTTCAAGTGAATTTTAAGTCATTTTAGACAAATATGTCATCATTGTTTTTTTTATTGTTGAACATTTTCGACAAATCAGAGTCATTATGGACAAATTTTGAGGCTTTTACTTTGTTCTTGTGATTTAAATACGCTAAAAAAAAAAAGAGTAGTTTTGTGGTCAAAGATTATAAAAGAATAAATGACTGTTTTTAAAATACAGACGTTATTTACATTTTTCATTTGTTTTTTAAACAGTCAACGTGCAAATTAATATTTATAGAAAACACATATTTGATTTGAACATTATTTGTTTAGTTTTTACCTTTTTTCCTTCTTCTTTCTTTTTTTTTTTTTACAGTGTATGATGCAATTTAACAAAAAATGTAAAAAAAAAAAAAAATATCTGTGAAATAAATCGTTTAAAAAAAACAGTTAAATACTTTTAAAAACCTCCTTTTTTTTTTACAGTGTATGTTTGTGAATTAAAACAAACAAACAAACAAATGAATGAATTTATTGTCATCACACAGTGAACAACCAGACTGCAGAGCTTCTCCTATTTTCAGTGCAAGTAAAAAAAATCAAAACAAAAAAAATTGCTCAGTAAAATATTAAAAATAATTTTAAAAAGGAAACATATATAAAAAGAAATAAAAGATTTAAAAAGTATTACACGAGATAATGGGTATAAAAACAATAGAGGAAAAAGGTCAAATTAAATGACTTGTGTGTTTTTTACAGTCCTGGACCCGGCTGAGCAGCGGTCTACATGAGCCCCCCTCAGCAGGCCTCCTGG
>NW_007578805.1:117347-119439 GCF_000690725.1 Stegastes partitus | reverse complement strand
GCAGGTGACTTTTATAGTTTTAGCATTAAACGTATTTTGGTTGTTTTTTCTGAGCCGTGTTTGAACTGATGCAGGTTAGTTTGTGTTCGAGCTACTTTCTAAACAAACACGTTTCCTGAAAGTGGAGCTTTTTCCCTTTTAAACGAAGCCTCTCGTCAGGATTCTGGACTCAGAGTTCAGGTGTTACGAGCGTTTCCATTCGCCTCGTGTGCTCCAGTTTGGCCGAGCAGAGGCTAAAGACGGTAACAATGTGCAGATCCTCTCACGGTGTCACCTTTGTGCTAAACTGTGCTCCGTTTGTCGCGCTGACATGAAGCCTCAGGGCTGCTGACTCTGAACGCCGGCCGCTTGGGTTTCCGCCGAGCGTGTCTTTCGTCGTCACAAACGTTTCAATGACTCTCTGCCGTGACTTGGCGGCGAGCGGCGCTGGGCGTAAAGCGAACCGAGGATTTCATAAGCGGCATGTGGAGCTGCTGCTGTCCTGGTTCCTCCTATTTTCATCCCATCTGTCCTTCCCCAGCTCCGGCAGATTTGCACCTCGATCAGCATCTTCTGTTGGCACTCCGTTGTCCCGCCATGTGTTTCCATTTGTCAGGCCCAGGTCCTCCTCAGCGCCCCACCTGAGCGTCATATGAAACCGGTTCCCAGAAAACATCCCCAGCGCCGGCCCAGCAGCTATCGGGTGTTTGAGCGTCGAGATTTGAAGCTAAACCGCTGATTTATGCCGCAGTGACCTGAGAGAGGAGGTCGGACAAAAGGAGGCCAGAGTTCACCGATTCCTGCTCTGTGTTCTCACGTTACCCCCAAGATGTTGACCTGGATTCAGGTCCAGCTCACATCTGGACGGTTCAGAGTCCAGTCAGACAAAACTCAAAAGGTTTCAGGTGTAATTTGAGTCATTTTGGGCAAATCTGGACAAATTGTTAGTCGTGATGAACAAAATTTAGGGAGTTGCAGACGTACTTTGAGTCATTTTAACCATTNGGTCTACATGAGCCCCCCTCAGCAGGCCTCCTGGTTTCAGTGCAGAGATGAGCGAGTCAATCAAGGCCGCGCTCCACAGCTTTTATCTCAGAGGCCTTTGTGTTGAAAAGACGCTTCTCTCTGGGACGCTTATAGCCGCTCTGGGAGGAAACTCGACTCCACGTCGGCCTCCGTGGACTCGACTCGTAGAAATATTGCCCCACATGCTGCACACAGCTCGGCCGTGGCTGGCTCGCGTCCCGACCGGCCCGAGTGGAGACACTCATCATCCCCCTGACAGATCGGGGCGACGGAGCTGCAGCCTAACAAGGCCGACCGGCCGAGGCCGCTGACAGCTTGACGGATGGAGGCCGAGTAAGCAGAAGAGCCGAGGACGAGGCCAGCCGTCCCGCAAACATCACCTCAGGGCTGCAGGAACAGAACCGAGCAGCAGGTGGAGCAGGACGGTGCAGCGAACATGCCAGACAGTAAACACATGATAACGGCTGCACTTGTTTATTGGCAGCGTACGAAGCCTGCCAGCTCCGCAGCTCGACCCGCTCTCCACCCGACCCGACCCGGCCGGCCTCCTCCTGCATCGGCCAGCTGATGCATTTTTCATGTTTCCTTATTCAGGAGAAGCAGCAGCTCAGAACGTCAGAGCTGAGGTGGTCTCTACGGGTCATCTACAGCGATTAAAAGTCCTGATCAGGTGACTCACAGGTGGACGAGTCTCAGGCCTCGGCGAGGGTTTCACGTTTCGCTCATGAACTCCGTTTGCCATCAATCTGGCTCTGATATCGGTGTCTGATTTAGCAGATATCAGCCTCAGGCCATGTGACCACTTCCTTCAAATATCTGGACAAATATCTGTGACGAGCTGCTGAGCCTGGTCCTCCACCGAGCTCCGGGTTTAGACACAAACACCAGGTTTAGGAGCTTTAAGGACGCCTCCTGAAACCAGAAACACGATAAATGCAGCATGATGTGGAAAAAATGACAAAAAAACTGGAAAACTGTCGCATTCAAAAGCTGTAAAAACAAGAAAACAACAGCTGATGTCTGGGAAATGTTTAGATTTGTAGCTGTTGACCTTTTTTTCTCATTCTGGACAAATTTTGAGTAATTT